>NW_028186423.1:3476785-3494240 GCF_003343005.1 Rhea americana
CATGCTCTAGGTGACCCTGCTTGAGCAGGGGGTTTGGACTAGATGATCTCCAGAGGTCCCTTCCAACCTTACTGATTCTAGGATTCTAGGATTCTAGGATTCTAGGATTAATTCCCAAAGCAAGGAATTTGCATAAAGATGTCTTAAGAAGTAGATTGAAGCTGCAAAAAGAGATAGTGAAAACTCAAAATAAAAACAAGCTGTTGCTACCAATCTCCTCAAGTAGGGGAAAAAATGATCTTCATTGATGGAGAATCTGGCAACTGATTTTAAAATGACTGTGTACTGGTGCATTTACAGGATTTACAAGGAAAGAAAAAAAAAAGAAATAACTTATAGCTTAGACTATATGCCTACCTTTAAGTAGCTAAGGTAAGGTAATATAAATCTATTTTTTTATTACATAAATATAAAGAAACATTTATCTTGTTCCATGGAAACTGATAGATGATTGATGTATTGCTGCTAAGCAAAAGAAGGTTGAATGTTTACTTAGAGGAGTTGATATTTTGAGGTAGTAGTGATTATTTAAGAAAGAAAAAGATGGAAATTTTAAACACTCAGGAGTATCAAATTTTCTACTATAATTATGATTATCTCTTACACCAGTTATGTACAGATGGATTCATACTATACACTGGTAGGCCACAGTAATTTTGGATTCTCTCAACACATCCACAAACTGTGGAAATTTCATCCATAAAGAAAGATTGTTGCAAGCAGAAATTTAACTGTCTGCYACCGAAAGCCTCAATTTTTTAATAAATGAAAATAATTAATAGGAAGAATCTAATATCTCTGAGTCCATAGAATTTTTTTTCTGTTGCCAGATAATGTTAAAATGTTCATTTGTGTAATTCACAAATGAAAAAAATATGYATTTTAAAGTTAATATCAAGAAGTTATACTATCAAATATATACTTACAGATCTTTACTAGGGATTTATTAACAGTGTTTTAAAAAGTAACTACAGAGATAATCTACATAGATCAAGTAATGCTCAAAGAATTAAAAAAGATAATAAAAGTTAAAATACTTCTACGAATAATCATAATTTGAAATAAGATAATTTGTTCCAGAAGTAGACAATAGACTGGATCTAGGGGAAAAAAAAAAAAAAAGAAAAAGAAACAAATGTTAAACTGTACTTCTCAAAACATTATATTGGCAGTAGTTTAGATATATATTTTTACTCCGTCAGTTCAGCTAAAGGGAAAACTCATTAGAAAGTCTAGGTAACAACTGATATGTTTCCATAAATATTGAATCTTTGATAGAAATCTGAAACAACAAAAAATAGAAATTGGTGATAAATAACATTCTAATTTGATCTTTCAAGAATTTGATCTGAACTACTTGAAAAGATGCCTTGAGATTGAGTTCCCTTAAAAACAACATTCTGATAAAGAAGGAAACTCCTGAACAATTAAAAAACTTTGTGATACRGAGATGATGTTTTCATATAAACTAGGAAGAAGTTTGGAGCTTATTAATATACTTACTGGGACAGTAAAATAATTTTTTGATTTGTTTTTGTTTTCTGTTTAGAGTTGATATTTTAAGAGGAGGAGAGGAGAAAAAAATAAAATGTGCAAAAATAAAAGTTTATAAACATTTAGAGAAATAAAAGGAGAACCAACAGTTCTGCAAGAAGAAACAAGAAAGTATGTGATTTCCTGTAGTAAAATATTTATAAAAGAAAGGATGAGGACTCAAATTATAAAGAAAAAAGATGTTCTTAAATTTCTAGTGGATGAAGGAAAGACTGATAAAATCAGAAGGACTTCCAAAATGCTGCTTATGGACGAGAATTAAATTTAATGGTTGTAGATTACTTCACTTCTTAGAAAATTTGAAAGGAAGAAGAGTGAGAAGTGGGTAGCAGTTGTGGTAGGAGTGAGTAGTTATCTTTTAGTTATGGAAAAGTTTAGAACTTGCTTTATTTAAGGCTGAAATAATATGAGAATTAGAAGAAATTAAGGATGAAAATTCCACCTTCCTCAATCACTGACATGTCAGAAGTACAAAACAAGATTTAACTGATTTGGACAATTTGAATGGCTTTACAACCTCAGGCAATATTTTTTTTGCAAGTGCATTGATGCAAATCAAATTCTAATCTCCTACGGTTAGGAGGTTAGATACACCCCAAGAGATAAAGAGAGAATTTTTTGGATACATAATKGACTTTGAATAGTCTATCCAGTTCTATTATTTAGTAGATGTGGTCAGTATAAATACAATATCTGAATTGACTTCAGTATCATAAGTTTTGAACTCCTGGAACTTCTTTTGTGTTTGGATAACTTGTTTAATGTCTGGATTTTTTTTTTTTTTTTTTTTAGGGGGGGGGATAATTCTACTTAAGCACACTGAGGAAAAAAATTACAGTAGAAGATGCAGATAAAATAATAGAAGGGCATGATAAACATAATACATATAAAAATGTGAAGAAATACAGAGATTGGGGCAAGAAACAGGGGTCATAGAAATGAATACACCAGGCTGAACTGGGATTCAGCTGGCATTGACAAGAAAAGACAGACTGAAGAAATTATGAGGTATTTTAGTTATATAATCTTTAGAATGGCAGATTATWTTCAAATGTAACTGTAAAATTTTGAATAATAATTGTTTCAAGATGTTTAAATATTCAACTCCAGAAACAAAATATTATAAAAATTGATCTATCTTGGGTAAAAGTTTAATGTTATCGAATCCACACTTTCCAATGCAAAACAAAACAAAACAAAAATCCTACTGAAGAATGTAAATGTAGGTCTACCATGGAGAACTTTTTATCCTATATTGCACCTCCTTCATGAGATATCCCTTTCAAACTGTCCTAATTACTTCCTAAGGCTGACATGTTTTTCTATATCTTTGAGATAAGACCAAAGCTCTTTATTTGACAATTATTACTTTTTTTTTCTAATCTATTTGGAATGTTAATGCCAGTTATGATCAGTTTAGATCAGAGAATTGTTGTCACTAGAAGATGGTTTCCCGCAGTTACAAAAATGACAGGTAATGGCAATGCAATTATGGAAAAGGGRAACTAAGGGCAAAATGAATAGACACCCAGGCAGACTCTAGTTCCTCTATATTACTCTGGAGAGCAGCCAACAATCTTCTAAGTGCCAAAAATGTAAGAATTAGAGGGTTACATCCCTGCAACTCCCTGTAATCCCTGTACTGCCCCTAAAGCGCAATACACTCCAGAGATAGGTTACGTTGCACGTGAGGGACATGGGCCCTGACAGTGAGAGCTTTCCATATAACTTTCTCATTCCACATGGTATGCTGGAAAATAAACTTTTTGTATAATGGCAATACTTCACAGGACTATGTGTCCACTGAAGCATACTAACTTTTCTGCTTGGTTTAAGGAATAGAACTGTTCTGTCAGTCTTCAGCTTACTCCTAAAACTATCAGGCTTAAAGTTTTTCTTCTTCAAAACTTCTAGATTAGCTGAATTCTATTTTTCTTTCCTCTTTCTTTCTATTCAGTGAATAGAATTCTGCCACCCAACAATGTACTTTCTTACTGGGAAGAAGAATAGCTGCCTACCTTRCTGAGGGTCTGTGAGAATTAAATAGCTAATGCTTGTGGTAAATGCTTTGCAGATGAAAATTGCTAAGTGTAAATATAATTACTGTTATTTTCAGAGGAACATTCCAAACCAAATGTTTCTTTGATTTTATAGCTGACACAGATTCCATTTGCTATAATATAAAAAAAATCATCTTTTTAAGAGTGGTCAGGTAATAAAAGTTCCTGTGGTGCATCTTGCTGAGAAACTCATGCAAATTTGTAAGTGAAGAATGAAATATATTTTTAAACAAACAAGTAGTCTTGCTGATTTTAATGGAACTACTTACAAGTAAAGTATTATTCCACATGAGTCACAATGACATTAATAGGCTCTCAAATGTGAAAAATAATCCTGATAGTGATTGGATCTTGACTGATCTTTGTCTAGATATGTGTGACAAGACARCTCTACTTCCTTTGAACAACTGTACAAAAATTAGAGGGATAAGCTGAAAAGGATTTAGGAGTGTGCCTAAACGCCATGTTAGTTAGTGAATGTCAACACTTGGRACACCATTTAGAGCCACTAGAAGAATTCCTAAGAAACCATGTTTCTGCCTGTGCTTTTAGAACAGCCATCACATCCTGATGACACCTGAGAGCTTGAATCTCATATGCACTTTGGAGCTGCAATACATTTTCAAACGATGAATTCCTTTTTTTTCTCGGCTGCAGCATGTGATGTGATGCACTTTCTTAAAGTACTCCTAACAGAGTTATTAATGAATAAAAAGCATCCAGGAATTAAACTTTGAGAGCTGAAGATGAGAAATAGCCATTACCTCAGTCATCTCCCCTTGTTTCCTGCCTGACTTAGGTCTTACAGTTCTACTAGAATACATTATACCTTTGACATCAGCRGATATGCATACTTCTTTACAATATGAAAGGTTTAGACTGCAGAGCAGACAATTATCGACCTTATGTTAGCTTACATACCCACAGGAAGCAAACTTTGTTTTCCCATAACACAACTGCTTGGCCATTTCTCAGAGGTTATGTGTATTTGCTTCATATTAACACAACTGTGTAGATTTAACAGGCATGGAGAAACAGGTGGAAGAGAGAATGTACATACATTAATATATATTTACTATACTGAAAATACTATATAGGTACTGTATAGAACTAACATACGGTACCTTAAGATTTATATTACATTATAGTGGGAATTTTGATCTTTATCTGCTGAGCAGGGGATTCAACTCAACTAAGACTTAGACATTCCAGTACTGAGTACTGGTACAGTTAAGGCCTGTTGAGGAATAGTTATTTGTGAAGATCTTGTTATTATTGCTACTAATGCCCCATATATCCTGGGGGCATTAAATATACCGTATCAGAAGGAAAGCAGTACAAAGGTCCATGAAACACTACCAGTATAAATCTCTGACAGGTGACATCAGTCATAATACACTGCCTTGGGTCTAGTTAGAAGACCCTATAGGTAATCAGAAGAAAATAAAGTACTCAGCCAAGAAAATCTCAGTCTTCTGGAGAAAAGAGAAAGAGAAGGGAGAAGAGAATTAAAAATATTTTATTGCTACCTTTTTATTCAAGCAACACTCTAGCTACCTCCAACATAAGATATAAATAGAATAACAGAAGTCTTTGTTCAAGGACTTATTTTTATTATAAATAGCAAAATGTAATATAATTAATATATTTAGCCAACCAAATGTTATTAATAGCAATGTATTAATAGTATTACAATTAACCCTCAAAAAGGTAAGACTACTGTTACTATAAGAGTATCTTTAATTGCAATTCTGCAGTAATAATCACAAAAAAAAAATCTGCTAATAATATAATATAATTCAAAGCCTAGAAACACTGGATGAAGGGCTCTTAAAGTATATAAATGAGATGAATTAACCTGTTTTGTTTTCAAATACTAAGGACATGAGGTATCCAGGCAGTGCATGGTAGACACTTTCATCTTTTCTGCTAACATGCAGCTTCTTACAAACTTGTGTAGCACGACTTGCTGAAGAGATGCTTAGAAAAAATCTGTTTAACAGAAAAAAAAAATGATTCCTTCTGGGAATTATAGATGTCCCTCAGCATTCTTTGATGGCATCAAGGTCACAGTCTAATCTGAAACTAAGCACTTTTTTGATTCTTTATTTTAATGATTCAGTGGACAATCAATATCACTTCTTGTTTCCTGAGCAGACAGAAAATATTTCTAGGGARGTTTACAGTTTTAGGCACTATTAAAACAAAAGTAGGAGAAAGTATCCTGTCTGTTGTTATTGTTGTTGTTGTTTGTTATTATCAATACATTTTTTTTACTATTATTGTGCTTTTCTTTATTTGCAGCTGTTTTTTGAGGCAATCCCTGAATTTTACATCAAAATCCAGACAATAAAAGTAGTCCCAGTGAAGTTATTTTGAGTTCCATATAGACCAAATGAGAATTTGAGTAGAGACTGATACAAGATCTGAAGCACAAACTGTAATTAACAAATACCTACAACCATGTCTGGTTCCTTCTGTTTCYTTTAAAGGTATCATATTTCCATTAATGATTACTTATTGTCATGATAACTTCAAAAAAAAATCCCTTTTTGCAGGGGAATAAAGACATGTAGTTTGTTAACTTCCATTTCGACATCATCAGCTGTACATCTGCTTTTTTATTCTTATCTATTCTACTGTTCATTCAGGGGAATATTTTGCTACAAAACCCTAAATTGGACCTATCAGTCTTTAGCGTATATGAAGAAAAATATAATTAAAATAGAAAAAAATCTACAAATATTAGATTTTTCTACTCTTTATGCATGGAACTGTGACTGACAAGTGAACCCCTACAACAGAAGAAGTCTCAGATGAGATGGGCAAGCGTAATGGCTCATGAAGGTCAGGAAAGAGTGTAGAGAGTGACTAACCACAATCATTGCATAGAAAGTTGGATTAATCTCAACACAAAGAGAATTGGAGTGTGACCTTTGTTTTAGATAAAYAGCTGTGCCAATGGAGTGGATCAACTGACTATGCTTCAGTTGAGTGGATTCACCAGTGGTGTAAAAGTTTCTTCGTGAGTTAGCCAGATCAGCAYGGGGGTAGTGTATGCATGGCTCAGCCCAACACAGAGTATAAAACTCGAACAACTAACAAAAAATTTCAATGAGAGCAATGGACTTGAGCTTGCTTCAACCCATGTAATCATTCCCAGCGACTGGGGACATCCAACATCATGACGATGAGTGTATTATAGAGACTAGCAATGGAGATCACAATTGTATTGTGATTGAACTGTAAATGGCAACAGTTGTATTTTGCTAGGTGTAACTCATGCTTGTACTGTGATTTTCAGTATATTGCTTAATCACTGTGCTAAATCAAAAATCTCATGTAATATCAGATATTTTCAGGTAAGTAAATTTGATATTAAACATTACACTCTCCATCTGTGGAATATCTGAAAGAATGTAGTCAGAGACTATTGGACCTTGGCAGAGATGTCTACACCTGTGTGTGGATACATTTGATTGGTTATGTCACTGATACATAGAGGAAAAAAGTTTACACTATTATTAGAATAATAAGATTAAAAGGTTTTTGTCAAATTTGTATTTAAAGAGATACAATACCTTTGTATACAAATTTAATATCAGTTTTTATTCGGCTAATACTTCCGTAAATCTGATATACCCACTATCCATATTTTCTTTATGGGGAAAAAAACACTTTTTTAACAAAAAAAATGTTTTGAACAATGCTTCCAGGTAACTTAGGGTTCAGAAACATGATCAGATTGCTATCATGCAAGCAAGCTTTGTGCACCACAGAACTGCAGCAATTGACCATGTTGGTGTTAGCTTGCTCCTCAAGGAGGTGCTTGCTTGATAGCTTACTAAGTTACTACAAGTTTGCATGAAAAGCCTCTACTGAGCTGAGCCCAAGGCAGGTGATCTTCTAACCTGCTGAGGTGTGCAGTAGTTGAGGAGCTATGGGAGGAAGATAGCAGTCTGTGCAGCATCAGAGACAATAAGAAAAGGGGAATCTGCAGTTTTAAAAGCCAAACCTCCAACTAAAGTGGAGGGACAGGCAGAATCTGTGCTTATCGTGTGGAATTCTCACCACAAGGAAGGCTAGAAGCTGTTGACTTCTGGCACCAGAAGGAAGCTTCACCTGCTCTACCTGAAGAYTTGCAATTACAGAATAAGTTCAATGTTCTGGTATCTGACAAGGAGCTGGGAACAATCACAAATCAGAAAAAGCAGGAGTTTCTCTTTATATGAAAAAGAGGAAGGAATGGATGAATGTCYACGTGAGGAGAGGTGAGGGGGTAAATGAGAGCTTATGAGTCAAGATTAGTGGGCAAACCAACATGGCTTAACTGTGGTTAATATCTGCTACAAATCACCTCGTCAAGAACACAACTGGAAAAAGCACCACATTCACAGGCACTGGTTGTCATAGGGGCCTTTAACCACCCCAATACTTGTTAACATTTTCCCARCAAAAGAGACTATGTAGCTGACAAGAAGTGATGCTCTGCTAGACCTGACACTTACAAACAAACAAGAACTGGTTGGGGACATAMGGATCAGGGAAGCCTTGGCTGCAGTAAGCATGAGGYRGTAGAGTTCAGGATCCTGTGAGGAGGCAGTCACAGACCTAATCTTCAGGAAAGCAGACCTGGGGCTCTTCAGGGACCTGCTTGGAAGAATCCTGTAGCRTAAAGCCTTGAAGGGAGGAGGGCTCCAGGAGAGGCGGCTGATTTTCAAGGATCACTTCCTCCAAGCTCAAAAATGGTTCATCTCAGCAAGCAGCAAATCAAGCAAAGACATCAGGAGGCCTGCAGGGATGAACAAGGCATTTGTGACTAAACTCGGACACAGAAAGGAAGTAGGCAAGAGGTGSAAGTTGGGGCAGATGAGCCAGGAGGGAAAAAGACACACCGTTCAAGTGCRCGGGCATGGAGTTAGGGAAGCCAAAGAGCACCTGGAGAGAAATCTGTCAACAAGGAACGTGAAGGACAGCAAGGGAGGCTTCTACCACTGAAGCAGCAGCAAAAGGAAGGCTGGTGAAAATGTGGGCCTGCTGCTGAACGAGGCAGGGAYCCTGGTGATGAAGGACATGGAAAAGGTGGAGGCATTCAATGCCTTCCTCATCTCAGGCCTTSCTGATAAGATCTGCCCTCAGGGATCCAAGGTTTTCCCTTGATGGAGGAGGTTCAGGGTAAGAAAGTCTTTAGAAATTGGACATCCACAAGTGTCTGGTCCTTGATGGGAGATACATGAGTGCTGAGGGAGTTGGCTGATGTCATTGCGAGGCCGCTCTCAATCATCTTTGAAAAGTGATGGAGATTCCTGAGACCTGAAAGAAAGCAAATATCSCACATGCCTTCAAGACAAGCAAGATGGAGAATCCTTCCTTAAGCTACTCTATGGCAAAATTAAAGTTRTAAATGAGGTATCTTAGTGAAGTGCTTACAGACGAGTGTGCTGGATCTTTCAATAKATGTTCACATTCTACAATTTCTAAGGTGGTTTGCAATCTACATGGCCAGAAGTTTATATTATATTAGAGTAACTGAGATATTTTAAAAATATTTTCATCCGTTGCCATTTGAGTATGTCTTTTTTTGTTTGTTTGTTTGTTTTTGTTTATTTTTTTTCTTTTGTTTGTTTTGCTTTCATACAACACAAACCAAGACAGTTCTCACTGGATTTTTGTAGTCTCATTTATCTGCAGATTACTGGTGGTCCACAGGGACATGGCCAATGGTTTGCTGTTTATTCATAAACCACAGAACATTATGATTTCTGTAGATTCACATTAAATATTTGATGATAGAAATGCATGATTTGATGGTGATTGCTATAAATRTTTATAAGGGTCTGTTGTTATTTAATGATAACCAGTATCTGAGCGTCTACTGTGTGTGTGTGTGTACATGCATGCATGTGAGCATGTGCATGTGTATGTGTAGCTAATCTGTGCTCAGCCAGAACTTTCTACTGCTGAAAGAGCAGATGGAAAAGTTATTTGATGGCACCAAATGAAAAAGGAAAAAAGAAGACTTCAAGTATATATAGATGAGAGTCCTCCTATTAACAAGAACAGCCTTCAAAGAAGCTTCATCCCATCCTGTGTCAGTGTTGAATATCCCACCCTTGAAATGCCCACCTATGTGTAAACACCACAGCTCTAAGCAAAACACAGCAGTATTAAGTCTCATATTAACAATATTTTAGACAGTAGCTCTGTATTTCACTTAATATGTTCTTTCACTGTTTGTTAATTGGAATCATTAGCACAAATGTCACGGTTACTTAATTTAATTAATTCTTACTCATACATAATATTAATTTCCTCTTTCTGAAAGCCAGATGAAGAAATGCAAGTGAATAGAGTATTTCATTTTTGTTTTTCTTTTTGTATAGAATAAGGCTTCTAACAAACAGTGGGTTTATGCAAATCGTTCTTAGGAAAACTGCTTTTTAAAAAGTGATAGCTTTACCTATGTGAAAATAAGTTCTATAAATTTCCTACCATATTTTTGTCTTTGATCTRCAAACTATTTTTCTATGCTCTTCAAACACTAATTCAGTTCAACATTGAATCATACGTTTAACTTTGAAATTTTAAATCTTTCTGTAAAATAATGAAATAATTCATGAGATTAACTGATTTGCTGGGTTGGAGTATTAAAATATTTCTGATTTTTTTGAATATCCAGAATATTGCAGAATACTCTGCAATACATTGCAGAAATCATCCTGCAATGTATGTATGTATGTATGTAAGGTGGATCATACAGGGAAAATCATGTAGTCACATGCTGGACCTTTAGTTAGCTATGTAAGTTCAGAAAAGCACTCCCCCAATACTTCTTCATTATTTTACTATCAAATAAAAAAGATAATATAGTGTTAAGTATAGGATATTCTATAATAGTAACCTTTTATAGTAAATAAATGTGATTTATCTTCTGATCATCACAGCTATTAACAGAGCCAAAGACCGTGACTTATTCTAGGAAAGGACCTGTTCTCTTAAAATTTGACAAACAAAAGGACTAGAATATCTTAAGGAAAACTGAAAGCACAGCAAATAAATGACAAAGATGTGCAAAGAATCAAGGACCTGTTCATTTTGGCTAGTGATCTCACATTGCCACAAGCATAAGACTTTTTCCGTTATCAAGCCTCATAATACGCTTTCCTAGCGATTTCCAACATTAATTAATCTCTGTTGTGTGTTCCACTGACGTCCAAGAATTTTCTAAGGCACAGCTACACGTGCCAGCTATCACTCTTTAATGTACAACCCTAAAGTCCTACAATAATTTTATGCTAAAATAATAGGTATAAATACCTGCAAATTTTATCTCAAAAACATTTAAGCTGCAATTTTATAAAGATTTGTATTAGTGCTTTATTTTATGAGCAATGGAAGTCATAGAAGTGAATACATCATACAATGAAAGAAGCTAAGCAACTATATCTGACTTAACTGCAAGTTACAGATTTAAATATTATTTGAAGTTTATATTCTAATAAATGTAGAGAGGTACTATAGCATTTGTGATGCTGCAGATTAAATGTAGGATGAGATCAGTTTCTGTGATCAAGAAAAGGAACTCAGACCAGTTTTGCTAGGTATTTGAACATGAATGGTTGTAGAGGACAAGAGATAGTAGCCTTTCTGAATGTACAGCCTTCATCTGCTAGCTTACAGGTATGTTGATGATTCATACGAAGTACTGAAATTTAATTTGTCATATAAATTAAATTGAACCTTCAATTTTGGTAATTTTCATAGCAAGAGAAAGAGCTAACAAAATCAAGCAAGCTTCTTATAWTATGACACTAGAGAATTTCTATCTACTCTTTTAAAAAAGAGTCTATTTAAAATATGTTGCATCTATTATTTGATATTTAAAGTAATAGAATTTCCCTTTCCATTTATAATAATTTTATTTTAAAACATAACAAATAAAAAGAAAAAAACCTGTAAAAGCTAGAGCAAATGAAATCTGATTTGTTGGTGGTCCAAGTTAATTTCATTCTTCAGCTCCACTCACAGTTATTTAACAAGATTTTTAGGAAACGTTAAGAAATATCACATTATCACATTTATAGGGGGAAAATTCTTATTGTCAAAATAAGCGTTCATTGTAGGTTATTATTTGTTAACTCATGGCCTGCAGTATGAGTCAAATCTCTCAGATGACATGTGAATTCACATTTCAATCTTCCTGATGATTATTTAACCATATTTAGGACAACCTGAGCATAGCTTTGTTGTTGGGGTTTTTTTTTTTCCTATGAAGAAAAGTGTATTCTTGTGATATGCCTATGATACACTGTGCATTGGAAATTTCTGAAGAACATGACAAATAAATCATCTTTGTCTTTCTCTCTCCATCACATTTTGCTATAAAAAGAAGCATTTGTGCATCTGTTCAATTACAATGTTAGAAAAAAAAAATCAGTAAATTTATGTTTGGAGGCACATTGGAAAACTTTATATTAAGATGAAATAAAATATACTTTGTTAAATGAGTTTGGAGTCATATTTAGACCCTCCAAATAAAACTCTAAATGGACTATGAAAAAATTTTTGCGTTATACATATTGTTTCTTGATCTTCTTTTTCYTCCCCTTTCTACTTCCTCTGTGTGTTCTATTTCATCTTGCAAGTTGTAATACTGAGTATCAGTTGTAATACTGAATATCAGTTATTTATAATACGATTTCCATTAAATTGTGTCATTGTTTTGACTTCAGAATTTGTCACTAACAAGCAGACTTAGTGACCTAAGTACTTTAAATAAAAGGATCTAATTATGTTGATAAGAAGTTCATTTTGGAAGCAAGGTCTGTGATGACAGTGAAATTTGATTTTTCACTTCTCTTGAAACAGGAATCAATTTATGAATATATAGCTTACAATTTTTTGTCTTTTGAGGAAGATCTACACAAAAGGAAACTGAATTATTTGGGTTCTCCCATTTGCCGTTGTTTCTCTAGGTTCTTTTTTTCTCTGTAGAGACAAGCTTTTTATCACATAACCTAAATTATACAACCACCACAGCATATGCATAAGCCATTGCTATTGATTCTCTTAAACTACACACGAAGTATCTCTTATCTTTCCTGTGTAAAAAAAGACTGTTTTATGTAATATTCTTGAATCTACAGGAACTCTTGGAGCTCTTTCTACTATTGAAATTATCTATGTACAGTTTGATCAATTCTACAGCATGATCTTCATAGGAGAGGAAAAGAGATGGCCAGTTCTCCACTTGGGATGATAATTAGTTCATTGAAGAACGCAAAYGGTGGCTGTCAATTATCTTTGAACCTCAGGAGCTGCATGTGGGAATCTCCAGGGCTACCTGAGATTCCCACGTGGAGAGCTCTCATAAGGACTAGCGAAATGCTTTATTATGAAGGCAGTTAGGCATTCAGGCAATCACATAATCCCAAGTTAATTCATTGTCTCGTCTATCCAGAAATTAACAGGGTAGTTGTTGGACCAGCCATGGAATTAATGACTGGGTGCTCACACAGGCATAGACCATATAACCATATGCAACCATATAACTAGCCTGAGTTTTATCCTTAAAACTCAATTCTAATATAATCCCATTTAATCTTGCCATATCCCATGCTTATTTCCAGACTCTATTAGCAACGATAGCATGTTACTGGATCTACCAAGGTTAGATAGTCTGTCTATTTCCCAAGTTGTCATACTTCTTCCATCTCTAATAACAACTTCTGCATAGGAGATATATCATATGAAAACAGACTGCTGAGCTAGTAACCAGACTTGACTCCTCAATGCATTGACTCACTACTCTATCCTGGACAGGTCAAACAGTAAGATTTTTATTGGGGTTGAAAGAAGTAATAACTACTGCAACTAAGACTTTTTTTTTTAAGTATATTAAATTCTGAGATTGAAGAGGACCTCACAAATGAACAAATGGAAACAATAAGAGCTTTAAAAATGTTTTATGAGCCAAATGTTAGTGATTTGAAAATCACATTGTGGGTAAAACATAATACAAAATGAATAGTCATGATTAGTTTCTCATTGATTTTCCAGAGCCTTAATTCTTAATAATTCATAATGATCAAGTAAAGGATATATGTAGAGTACATCAGAAAAAAACTATTATTAATTTTGAGTTTGTATTTTGGGAATATTCACTTGATTAGGCATCACTTGTTTCATAAAAATAAGTCTTTGGTCTTTCGTGGAGAAAAGACCAAAGAAAAGGACTTCAAAGACTGTAGATAGATAAATTGTGAAGTTGCTCATTTTGGGTGCTATGCAAAAGGGAATATATACTGAAAGAACATAAAAAAAAAAAGTCATGCATATGTAGAAGCCTGAAAATAAAAGAAGAGAAGGGAGACACTGAAGTATTTCCATTTTAGAAAATGCATAGGAAGATCAATTCATAGTAGCCGAAATATTCAGTTTCAAATAATATAGAATCCAATAGCACCAGACACAGCTAYACTAGTTAAGAATGTAGCAACAACAACAATAAGGCAACAAAATCACAAGCTGCAAAAAATAAACAGCATGCAATGATAGTCTTCTGACACAGTGGAGAGTCTTTAGCGTCAAAATCACAGCTACTGCTTTTGAGGGAACTCCATGCTTGTGGATACTTTTCTGCTCTCTGGATRCATCAAAAAAAGTTAGATAACAAGCTGTTCTTATTATCTATCTAGTGCTTCTCAAGAAAGCAAGGAGTCAAGCAAGACTTTCTTGATTTTTTTTTTTTAATTAAGATGACAACGAAATAAGTAAAGCAATAAGGGACATCATTAAGGAGAACCGATTGAGTCTAAAATTCATTTCATTATATTCTTTTAATAACAAATTTCTATTTTGAGATAGTGAAATAGTTTAACCAGAGAGCATTAAAATGAGTCATATGTGTTTGAACTGTGCTAGCATCTAGATCTGAGCTGTCCAGAGGATTGAAGGAAATTATACTATGGAAATTGCATGCCCAGCTTCTCCCAGGTCATGAAATGTCCCATCTACCGGCTCCAATCCACAGTGCCATAATACTAGCTGTTACATGGTCCTGAATACTTTTTACCCCAAGTAACCTGACAAATACTGAGTTAGCATTAAATACGGTGCTTAGGAGTACAGTAATGCAAGACCATATAACTACCATGAATATTTCCTAAAAGAAATGTTGATATTTCCATTTGAAAAATTGTATAGATATTTATATTTGACACTCATATAATCAAGTACATGAATAGTAAGGACATTGATGCACCATATTCTTATTAATATTGTTAAGTTAAAAAAAGGTAGTATACCCTTTACTTCTGAGACTATAGATCTGTCATATCCAAATGATATCTCTGGTATTTAATTTGTATTACACACTTCGAAGATAAAGAATATTTTGTGTTATAGTTAGTGAAGAGTACAGTTAAATAGGCTCTTAATACCTAAATATAGACAAAAATAAT
This sequence comes from Rhea americana, assembly GCF_003343005.1. NCBI lineage: Eukaryota > Metazoa > Chordata > Aves > Rheiformes > Rheidae > Rhea > Rhea americana. The sequence goes on from NW_028186423.1 coordinate 3,491,862, forward strand.
TTCTAAAACTAAAAATATTTTCTTAAATGTGCAATGACATTCTTAGAATCTATCATTATCTGTCATTGCTCTTAGAATTTTATTCTGCAATTTGTATTTTATTTTTTTAAATTTAGATCTTGTAATATTTTAGATGCTCATGAATCTGTAAAATGATGAGGCAGGAGTAATGTCTCCTCCAGTCTGCAGAAATTCTAAAACATCCACGTTTACTTCTAAGAAGTTCTGCTTGTAGAAGCCCTTACCTTTGTGAATTAAATCCATATATACTTCTTGGTAAACTGGAAATGAAAAAAGATCAAAATTGTAGTAATACCATAAATAATAATTTCATACTGAACAGGTAGTTTACTAAGTAGGTAGTTCAGAACTTGTTCTTTTTATAGATATCTAGTTACTTACATGGCCTTTGTCATCAGTTGAGTCTAAATTCTCATTTATAAGTGATAACAGCATCATATCATCAATTAAAGATCAGGAAACTGAGGTAGAATTTTGATTGATCAAAGACCCAAGTCAATCAGTAGCTTAACAACAGAGCAGAAGCTACATCTATAATTCCCAGACTCGGGCACCGCTAGCAGGACAGAAACACTCTTGTGCAGTTGTGTTTTCTTTAATTCTTAATAAAGAGAAATCTATTTTTATATTATCACTAATATCTATATTGTTGATCTATTTCTTTGACAAAGTGCTGAAGACGCCTACAATCCCTGCAAGAGCACATAAGCATAGCCACCTACACCCTGAGAACACTGGCCTATTAGGTACTTGTCATCTATGTAATTATCTAAATCCTCTATGATTCACAAAATGTGCATTGCCTGAGTATTTTAGAGTCTGACTGGAGCCATTCCATTTTGTAATGAATCCCCACATATCCGTTTAGTCAGAGGAAATAAATAAGTTTTCATTCTTGCTGTCCTATTAGTATTTTTTAAATTTTAAAGAACTAAATTTTCTTTATCTTACAGTATCTGTTACCAAAGAGCATCATAGAATCATAGAATCRGTAAGGTTGGAAGGGACCTCTGGAGATCATCTAGWCCAACCTCCACGCTCAGCAGGATGTTAGACGCTCACGCTCACCTACAGAATGTTAGACAGGGTTGCATCCAGGCRGGCCTTGAAGGTCTCCAGAGAAGGAGACTCCACAACCTCTCTGGGCAACCTGKKCCAGKGCTCCGTCACTCWCACAGGGAAGAAATTCCCCCTCACGCTCAGGCGGAACTKCCTGTGCTTCAATTTCTSCCCATTGCCTCTTGTCMTGTCACACGGGACMACTGAAAAGAGTTTGTCCCCRTCCCCTTGACACCCTCCCTTCAGGTACWTGTACACRTTGATCAGATCCCCCCTCAGTCTTCTCTTCCCCAGGCTGAACAGGCCCAGCTCTCGCAGYCGTTCCTCATAGGGCAGGTGCTCCAGCCCTCTGAYCATCYTYRTAGCCCTACRCTGGACTCTCTCCAGTASCTCCRTGTCTCTCTTGTGCTGGGGAGCCCAGAACTGGACACAGTACTTGAGATGAGGCCTYMSCAGGGCTGAGRAGAGGGGCAGCATCACCTCCCTCCACCTGMTGGCAACACTCTTCCTAATGCACCCCAGGAGACCATTGGCCTTCCTGGCCACAAGGGCACATTGCTGGCTCATGGTCAACTTGTCATCCACCAGCACTCCCAGGTCCTTCTCTGCAGAGCTGCTCTCCAGAAGGTCAGCCCCCAGCTTGTACTGGTGCATGGGCTTATTCCTTCCTAGGTGCAGGACTCTGCACTTGCCCTTGTTGCACCTCAGGAGGTTCCTCTCCGCCCAGCTCTCCAGCCTGTCCAGGTCTCTCTGAATGGCAGCACAGCCCTGGGGTGTGTCAGCCACTCCTCCCAGCTTGGGATCATCAGCAAACTTGCTGAGGAGGCACTCTATCCCCTCATCTGGGTCATTGATGAAGGAGTTGAACAGGATGGGACCCAGGACTGAGCCCTGGGGGACACCACTAGCCACACGCCTCCAACTAGACTCCATGCCACTGATGACGACCCTCTGACAACCTTGCAGCCAGTTCTCAATCCACCTCACTCTCCACTCATGTAATGCACACTTCCTGAGCTTCTCTCGGAGGATGTTATGCGAGACAGTGTCAAAAGCCCTGCYGAAGTACAGGTACACAACGTCCACTGATCTCCCCTCATCTACCCAGCCAGTCATTCCATCACAGAAGGCTATCAGGTTGGTTAAGCAGGATTTCCCTTTGATGAATCCATGCTGGCTACTCCTGATCACCTTCTTTTCCTCCACATGCCTGGAGATGACACCCAGAATGAGCTGTTCCATCACGTTTCCAGGGATGGAGGTGAGGCTGACTGGCCTACAGTTGCCTGGGTCCTCCTT
>NW_028186423.1:3494820-3505183 GCF_003343005.1 Rhea americana
GCTCTTGAGCTTGGAGGAAGTGATGTTTGAATATTAGCCAACTCCCCTGGACCCCCCTTCCTTATCCCATGAGACTCCACCAACTAGGTCTCTCTCTCTAGCCCAAAGTYCGCTCTSCTGAAGTCCAGGGTTGCARTCCTGCTTGTTGCCTTACTTCCTTCCTGCTGGATCCTGAACTCCACCATCTCWTKGTCACTGCAGCCAAGGCTGYCCSCAACCTTCACATCTYTAACCAGTCCYTCTCTGTTGGTAAGGACAAGGTCCAGCAGGACAYCCTTMCTCAYAGGCTCYKCCACCATTTGTGACAAGAMGTTATCATYGATGCATTGCAGGAKCCTCCTGGACTGCTTGTGCCTTGCTGTGTAGTCCYTCCAGCAGATGTCAGGGTGGTTGGAGTCCCCCAGGAGAACCAGGGCCTGTGATCSTGAGGCTACCTCCTGCTGTCTGTGGAAGGCCTCATCAACTTCCTCTTCCTGGTCAGGTGGCCTGTAGTAGACACCCACAACAGTGTCCCCCATGCTAGCCTGCCCTTTGATCTTTACCYGTAAGCTCTCARCTGCCTCCTCCTCCTCCACCCCTAGGCAGAGCTCGATGCATTCCAGTTGCTCTCTCACATAAAGAGCAACTCCACCACCTCGCCCTCCTGGCCTGTCTCTCCTAAAAAGCACGTATCCATCCATGGCAGCATTCCAGTCATGTGAGCTATCCCACCGTGTCTCCGTGATTGCAATGAGATCATGGCTCCGCGATCGCACACAGATCTCCAGCTCCTCCTGTTTGTTCCCCATGCTGCATGCATTGGTGTACAGGCATTTCAGAGAGGTGGTCATGCCTGCAGGTTTCCCAGGAAGGGTGTAGGGCCATACCTCTTAGCCATGTCCCAAACGCAAATCCCCAGCTGCATGCACCCRTTGGAGGCCTCCCAACCTGAGTTGTGCTTTTTTGTCTACCCTGACTGTATGACTTCCCCCTCCCCGCTCCTACCTAGTTTAAAGCCCTCTTTACTAGGCTGGCCAACCTGTTTGCAAAGGCAAATGTGCCCYGCTTGGTGAGGTGAATCCCATCTCTCCCCATCATTTGTTRATCTTCAAAGCATGTTCCATGGTCACAGAATCCAAAACCCTGTTGCCAACACCAGCAGCGTAGCCAGTTGTTGATTTGGAAAGTCTTCCTATTCCTCCTCCCAAGCCTCCTCTTAATCGGCAGGACCGATGAGAAGACCACCTGGGCTCCCAGACCCTTGACCACCATGCCCAAGGCCTTGAAGTCTTCTTTGATTGTCTCTAGTTTGTTCTCTGTATCGATAGCACCCACGTGAAAGAGCAGCAGAGGGTAGTAGTCTGATGAGCRGACAAGCCTTGGTAGCCTTTCAGACACATCTTGTATTCTTGCCCCTGGTAGGCAGCAAGCCTCTCTGGAGGAGGAGTCAGATCAGCAGATAGGCGTCTCCGTCCCCCACAGCACAGAGTCACCCACTGCAACCACTCATAGCCTCTTCTGAGTGGTCACGCAAGGCACAGGCTCGGACAGCCCAGCTGATCCCTTGAGACCAGGTCCGGGTTCTCCTCATCCTGGAGTGCACTAAACCTGTTCTTCAACTGTAACTCCAGGTCTACAGGAGGACTAGGGGCCTTTCTTCTTTTTGTTTGAGAATCAACTAGCTTCCAGCCTCCTTCAGCAGTGCTGTGCTGAACTATTTCACTCTTCACAAAACTCTCCAGCAACTGCTGCAGGGAATTGGGACTCCAGGAGCAGTACGGTCTCTGAGAACGTCCTATCTCCTGCTCACTTTCTCGCAAGTTTCGCAATCTACTGACTTCATCTCGCAACTCCCTGACTTGACAACACAAATCCTCAACAACAGCACACCTCTTGCAGGAGGGCAGACCATCAGCCCAAGCCTTTTGGAGAGGCTCCATGCACTCCCTGTAGCCTGGGACCTGTAGGGCAGCGTCTGCTGCAAGAGGCTCTGTCTGGGTTGATGCTTCCGACACAGCTGATGCAGCAGTTCTCACAGCCACTGGCAAATATGCTTTACGGCGAGTTACAACCATGTTAGCAAGAGAGGGAGCTGCTGGCTGGAAGAAGATGTTCTCTTGCATCTAACTGCACTCCTCTTGCACAAACTGCTGCCTCTGTTTGCTGTGCTCTAGGAGCTGCACTCCAGGCCTGGCTCCTAAATAGACCTCTCCCTACTACGAACTCACAGGGTACTTGATCCACCCTAAACAAGGGCTACCTGTGTCAAAAGCCCCAACTCCCTCTATTCAGGGGCAAGGGAGACTAGACAGTGCTGCGCAAACTGCTGTGTCTGTTTGCAGCCTCYGTTCGCTGCGCTGTCATGTTTGCCCATTCTCTCCGGCTCATTGAATATTTATTTTATTAAAATGGAATCACCTTCAATTAGCTGAGCAAGCATCAACTCCGAAAACCCTATTGGTTAGGGTTGATCATTACAGCTGGACACATAGATAGCTCCATAGAACCAACGGGCTTGGTTTCTTCCTGACTGTTCCTAGAAACTTCTTTTTTCCTATATATTATAATATTAATTACATTAATTTTAACTTAAGTATTTGATGAATACAACAGGCAGTTATAAATTCCAAATGCAGAGAAATGTTTCTGTATAGCCCAAAATCTTAAAGTAATGGGATGGATGAGATTTAAATAAACCTTTTAACTGTGGGATATTTTGTTTRTTTGTTTGTTCTTCCCCTCCGCACAGATTGTATTAGGCAAGTCTTGATCAGACCTCTGAATTCAGGTGGAAATACGTTCAGAGTTGTCCACCTCTTCCGTTACATTTGTAACTAAGACTGTCAGRTGATAAAGTCACTCTTCTGGAGCAAGGGGAATATCTCTTCCCTTCCCTTATAATCAATATGATGTTATTCTGGACTCACGTCTGTGCTCTCCAGTCTGTGCTGTCCTTTCCAACCTCAACATTCCCACTATTCTTCATTCCATGATTTAACCAAAGTGGTGAAAGAAGAGAAAATATGGAATAAATAATTGTCACATGTTCTTTTCATCTGAGATACAGGATTTGAAACCATAATAAGGAAAGCTTGTGTTTTGTAAGAGAATTGATAATCCTACACAAAGTTAAGGTCTTTCAATTTGTCTAGTATTCAAGGGATCTGAAGTTTTGCTCTTTGAATCTATCTAAGTGTTTAGTATTTCTTGACAAACAATTCTTCRTGCATTGAAATGTTTTTCTCATTGATAGAAGTTACTAATATCTGATCTACAATATTTTAATGTGAATTAAAACTTAAAATAAAATACATCCTAAACAGATAAAGCCTTCTCCAGATAAGTCTGTAATTTATTCTGAGCAGAACYCTGTTTCCCTTTAAGAGCTATTCAGGTCATTTTACATAACAACAAAAATGGCTTCAGTTTGAGCTTTATGTTGGTTCTGGGAAGACATCTGCTTGAATCTCTTCTCTCATTTAGCTCTTGAACACAATTCAGCCAAACCATGGAATCTGGCCCAGTATTTTTTACAGCAATTAATTTATATTATACCGACCAATGTATATCTATTGTACTTCACCTCATACTTTAGTGGAATTATTATGCTAAAAATAAGAGGRTTTTTTATGTCACTCTTTTTAATCCAGTTTACCAATTTCAAATTCTTTGACAGGAGCCCAAATCAGAGAGCTATAAAACAGTGATTTCTTTCAATTTGTTGTACTTTCTATAATTTAAAAATTGTATTTCAACAGCTACTACTTCTTGACAATTCCTAGTGTCATATTTGCTTTGCTTGTCCAATTATTTTTCTCCACATTTTCCCTGTATTTTAAATGAGACTTTAGAAACTGTTTAAGGTTCTTTAGCTTGCCACAAACAGATCTTTTGCTAGAATTGCAGGGAACACTTTGAGGAGCCTCAGAGTGAAACTAATTCTCCTGGGAATTTTTCAATAACATCTTGATGTGTGCTTCAGGCAATCAACATTTCATTGTTTGAGAGAAAATACTTAATGTTTACAGATGAGATATATAGAGATTTAATTTGGTTCTCTTCAAAATATAGATTCTTTTTGAAGTAGTCTGGCAGACACAAAGTCCTGATTCCATGTATATATTAGTCATTCTACTCTGTCTCTTATTTTTAAATTATGTGAAATTTAGGCTTAAAAAGGCGATAGATAGGTCACTTACACTACAATCTTGTAGTTAGTCAGCTATCAATTTATTGTAACTGAGAACTGAGTTACTAAGAGAAAAGYAAAAGATTACTGTGAGAAGGTAAAGCAGCCTTATGAAAATATAAGAATTGAAGAAAAAGTAATATTAACTTTACAGGTAATTTTACTCTTTGATTCTTGTGACATTATTCATATAGGTGAGTTACATAAAAATACTAAACAAGAAGATTACTTTTAGTTGTCATATTCAATGTTATAAAATTTGTTAGGATTACTCTTCAATGACAAAAGTAGATTGAAGAATTTGCATTAGGATACTTTTGTAAGCATTTAGAAAATTTCTTCTACTTTACAGAAAATATTCCATTCATTTCAAACTTTCTTTTTACTGAGGTAGAAGTTCTCTTTTTACTAATTCTAAAGAGTAGTTGATATATTTTCCCATAGATCACTTAGCTATCGGGTGCTTTTTGCACAGTCCTAGGACTCTGACCAATTGAATCAAATCACAGTTTCAAATACAGATATAGATATTAACAGCATGCAGACCCTGGGGGGTGAGGCATGTAGGAGGAGGARGGGGGAATTTCAAAGGGCCACTGTCTTGGTACTTGGTTCGTGCAGGTAGGAATGGGCAGAAGGATAGAAAAATTAGCTTGTGACATTTCATTGAGGAACTGGACAAGTGGACTTCTTTATCCTGGACAAAATACAATGCTAATTTCAGTAACATCAGCTCTCTCCGAAAAGAAAAGGAGAAAAAGAGTTTAACTGTGATTGAATCATAATCTGATTCTCAGTATCTGCTTACAGGGGTACAGCAGAGCCATGAATAAATCGTAGTGAGGGATCATGAAGTGACTTCTCATTGAATCAGTGATTAAAGTCTAAAATGAATGCATCTCACACACGTATAAATGCAGTGCTCATGTGRCTCTGAAGACAAACAGAATATTCATTTATTATCAAACATTATAAGTAACTCCTCCCTCTTACAAGAGAGAATATTAATCAAGGGATCATCAAATATTTTTTTTTTAATTCCAAACAAACTATACATCCTACTCCTCAAAATGAGAGTAGAATAAAAATAAAAAAGAATAAGACACAACGTAGTATGAACATGTCTAAAAGCTGCTGTGGTTTTATTCTTCATTATGTATCTTATTGCTAAGAAAGCTGCCTGTTAGTAGAAGATCTATAGGCTACTTTACAAGTACATCAAAAATGTGGCCTCAAAGTGTGCTTTCAGAATTATCTCAGGTCATCGAAAAAGACTGTCACTAATAAACACATGCCTGCTCATTTTAGAAAAATAAGCAAACCTTGTGCCCCTCCTCAACTCCCAGAGAACAGTGATACCCTAAAAWCTCTTTCTGAATGAGTCACTTCAACCCTCAATTCAGTCAAGGTGCTAGATTTCTGCAACTGAAATTGAATTGAGAAGACTCAGCACTTCTCAAGACCTTAGTATCAATAAAGTCTAAAACAGATTTCATAGGTGACTACAGCTCTGACTTTATGTCACATATAAATACATGCTATTAAGCATAGGGTAGGATTGACTTCCAGAACTGGAAAGCTAAATTTAGGCATCTGCAGTATCAGTGTTAGCTCGTTGGCTAAATTCCCGTTACAGCTGCAAACATGAGCATTTGAGTGCATTTAAGATAGCCTAAAATTAACTGATTGGCCTTCAGATGCTGCTCCAGAAGGGCCTAGTTCTGCTGTTGGGCCAGTGTTGTATCTACCTGATCGAAGTCCACATCTCAGATACCCTGGAACATCTCGAATGKATCTACCCTCCTACTTTTCTGCAAATAAATCCTGCCCTTCTGTGACTCTACTAAGTAGAGACTTGATTCAATACTTAAGTAACAACTTCTAGTGTCATTTAGGGTGTTCCAGCRTGTCTGAGACAACTAAGTGGGGTTAGTAGATATGACATAGCTGTAGGGGGAAGAAAAAGATCTTAAGGAATTAGAGGACAGGTATAATAATAAAGGATATATCATYTGGCATTAGAGACCTATGTCTAGGCAACTGAATTGTACTTAAAATGTTAAGAATTTTATAGAAATCTGTTTATAAATATTTCCGTCTGTTTTGAAGAARGTTTTACAGTTTGTAGAAATTTTAGTGAAAAACAGTGTCTAAACAGCTCAAAATTTTGCACCAAATATTTAATCTATAATGAATAACAATGATAATATACTGCTAAACAGCAAATCTTGAACTTGAACATGCTGGCAATGGCCACAGAGGCAAATTCCTCATTGTTCCTCATTGAACAGGAAGTCAAGGAGACCACATATGGAGCAAAAATATTCTTCAAATAAGTAAAGATGACATGATGTAACACTGCATATTAAATGCTTCTTATATAATTTAAACATTTGAAGAATATATTCTTGCTGCATGTGATCCTACTGTACAAATTTAATATTCTTCGAGAGCACTCTCCCTATATAAMCAATTTAAACTATAAAAAATGGAAAATTATATCAAAACCATATATGCATTTTAAGAACATCTAATAAATGTATTTCATAATTGCTTTTGACAAAAGWTTCACTCAAAATGTCCTTATTACAATTTTCAGTTTTTAGAAGATTCAGAAAAAATAATCTTGAACTCTTGCCATCATCAAATCCTTTTCTCATGATTAGCTTTAATGCCATTTGTTAAATGTAGCACATTAATTTATAGTACCTTCAGTACAGTTAGATAAATTATAATTAAGAGGCTATCTTGTTTACATTAGGTCAAAATCAGTGTGTTGAGACTATTAATGGGCAATTCACTCACACAAAATGTTATTATACACCTCACAGGAAAATAAAATGTGGTTATTATCACTTTTTTATTAGTACTGTCTATTTGTAGGTAGTTTTCTAAAATTAAATTTCAATAGCCATTTTAGTGCAACTCAGATAATACATGTATCAACTATACTCAAATGAATTAAACTATTTATTGCAGTAACTATTGCTGAAAGAAAACTCCAATTGAATGTGGTTACTGTGGACTTAGTCATTCTAAGTGGGTTTTCAATGTGGGCTAATATGGTGTAAATTTTATATTACTGCAATGTGATCACTCTATTTCTTTTATTCTCTCCATCTTCTTTATTCCCTTTGTTTGGCTCATGGACATATTATTAGCATGATCCTGTTAATTAAGTGTGCACACTATAGGTTCTTACAGTCAGTAATTGTGTCTGGTGCTGTTAGAGAAGGAATTATATTCTGTTCTATTGTAAAAGTGTTAAATTACTTTTGAAAGGGTAGTCAGTCTTTCAGGGTTAGAACCAAACTTCACACAATGTTCTAGCAGTGCTACCAACAGTATATCCAGAGCTCTAAGTGCACTGCAGCGTCTGAATAAAACCCCGCAATGGTTGTTCCATTCAAAAATCCCAGGGCAGAGAGGATTCGAGAGATAGGATTACAGAAGCTATTTCAATTTTAAGTGTGGATTTAGATGGTACAAGCTCCCCTTCATCTTTCTCTGATATGTATGAGGTATATTATAGTGCACATGGAATTCAAAGACTGTTTTCTTCAGGTATCAGGAACTTACATGCACATAAATCCTTATGAAATTGAGGAGTATGAGCCTTTCCAGTTCCTTAAAGATATTACAGTTTTTTTTCTGTGCGCTACTAATCTGGTATATGTCTAACATTGACATGTTTTGATGAACAGGACAATGTATGCTCAGAAATTTATTTGCAAATAAACTCAAAAATGCTGTCTGCTGATCTAAATGACTGTCAGATTGGGGTAAATTCCAACTTCTACAGTAGAGTATAAGTATGATATTAGAGCCTGTTACTTTAACCTTTCAGTCTCTACTAAATTATTATTATATTTTGTTTTTGTTTTTGCCCTGTGATGTTCAGGACATCAACATTTTTATTTATCATGGTAATATCATATAAGCACTGGGCACTGCATTGGAGAATAAAGTATATTGAGGTTAATATGAACACTGACTAAACAGCATAAGACATATCTAGCAGCAACTGTATTAAAGCACGGACAGGCATACTTTACGTATGATTCATGTAAATGTGAAAGTATATGTAAGTTTAAGCATGTGTTTACAAATGGCAGTGAGACCTGAGAAATTTCTAAAAGCTTTCAGGAATCACAGTCTATCCTTAGTCTATATAAAGAAGATTTAGGGATAAACAAACAGTTTTAATGAAAATCAAAGCTTGATTTTTTTTCCTTTTTGAATCAATAACACAAATAAAGCCCAGCTAAATAAATTAGTTTCGTTAGTGTTCTGCAAAAACAAATTATCCAGTAATCAACCTTAATTATACCTCCAAGTCAGTGCAGTTGTGAAATTAGCAGCTGGATGAGGTCAATTTTATATTTTGTTGTTCTTTTCTACATAAAAACTTAAATATATATGAATATATATTTATGATATGTAAAAGAACAGGAATAATAATTAATAATGACTTTTATTTTCAGAATTCAGAATTACTATTATGGAATTCAATCTAAAATTTCCTAGAAAATATGTATTTTCATTCCTTAATAGAAGTTAATATTTATACTTATCTTCAAATATATGAGCATAATTTTATACTTATCTCTTGATGAGTCAAGTGACTTTAAATAAGTGTGTGCATAAATAAAAAAAAAAAAAAGATTTTTCCCATCCTATGAAAATTACTCAAAGTTATAGAGCAAACTGAAAGAAATAAAGGTTCATTATTAAGCTAGTAACTATTTTTACAGATGATTAAATCATTTATGATTGATACAGACAGACAGTGATAGTTTCTCCTAAAATTATTTACTTTTCTGTTTCTTTGTTCATTTGTTTAATTTTCCAGGTGTTCAGTTACCCTCTCCAGTGAGCAAATTCAAAGCATGAAGCCAAAGAGTCAGCACTACACAAAATTTATAGATCAAGATGATTAACTGAACGATAAAATGCATCTGAATGGGGTGGCAGRCTCCATATTGGCTGAATCTATAGGTGTAGCATCCTACAACCATGTCCAGAGTAAATCAAGCTCCATAGTGAAACCCAGGTTAGCCAGAATTGCCAAAGAGAGACTGCAGAATAGAAGGAAGTATAAAAATGTTTGAAATTTAGTAATTAAAAAAAAAAGTTGGATTTCTTCAGATAATTCACTAATAATTTTGGTCTTCCTAACTGAAAAGATACCAGCAAATAAACAGTCTACCTCAGAGAAAGAAAAAAAACAACCACCAAATGAACAAATAAACAAAATAATGCATATKTGTATCTGAACCTATCATCTTCTTTATCTTTTCCTTTAACATTGTAGGATAGTGGACTAGACTCTACAGTCTCCAGCTATTCAAGAAACAGCCTACAGTAGGCTGGTTGCAGCCTACTTTGTTCCTCACCAGCCTTCCGTCTCCCCTGGAAGCACCTACGTGAATATCCTYAAGTTGAATTCACCACAACCAGAATATCTTTACAAAAGATTCACTCTAAGTCCATATGAAATATACAGTAAAACTTTGTGCAGTTTGTATTCACTCAAAGCAAATTTATTGTAGCATGTGTTAGCAAAGAAAAAGAAAAAATATTTCTCTGGACTCAGGACGGTCTTAGTTTTTYTAAAAGGAAGAAAAAAAATGAGCACATGTATAGCTCTGTGAGTTTTTGACTTTAATTAATCTAAATTAATTAAAATCTAAATTAATTAAATTTAAAGAAAATGCCATTGTCATTGTTCAGCCCATTTGTGGGCATAATTGAGCACAATAGTAATTGAAGACTCCATCTAAAGCATAATCTAGCATGCTTAAACATAGAAGTGAAGCACTGTAGGATGTGCTGTCACTGAGTTAACCTGTTACCTTCAAATATTCATAGCAGACAGTTCTTGCTATCCCATCTTTGTCAAAAAGATCAGGATAACCCTCCTCCTCCAACACACACGCACTATTAAATGTTTCTAATTTAACTCTTTGAGAAGAAACGATTGAAAGAGAAAACACATGTTTTTATCTAKAAGATCTGAAAGAATGAAATATCTCAGAATCATAGGATGGTTGAGGTTGGACGAGACCTCTGGAGATTATCTAGTCGAATCCTCCCGCTCAACAAAGGTCAGCTAGAGCATGGATCATGTCCAGGTGGGTTTTGAATATCTCCAGAGAAGGAGACTCCACAGCTTCTCTGGGCAACCTGTGCCAG
>NW_028186423.1:3505334-3515720 GCF_003343005.1 Rhea americana
TGTGAAAATTCAGTTGTTCAGCTTCAGTAAAAATGTATTTGAGTTAAGCCTTGGTACTGAGGGTATTTGGGCATTGGTACCATTTTGTCTAGCAAAGAGTTAAACTTATTTCACTGATCTTTTTGAAYGGATATAATCAAGAGAAAATGATTAAACTGGCTGGAATGGAGCTCAGGGCTTTTCAGCCATGTGAGCAATGTACATTTGCTGCCCACGGTTGAAGCCCTGGGCCGCTACTGCTATGGAAAGGGCAGGGTTAGGAGARAGTGACAGCACAGGTGGTTTAAAAGACAAGACATGAGAATCCCAGGGAAGCAAACTTACTGAGAAAAGGAGTGTGTGAGCTTTCAGCAATAGTTTGATTTCCACACTTCAGCAAAAGTCMGAAAGGCGTTCTACATCCTAGCACCGGAAAAGTAAGCTTTTGTCATTTTTCTTCCCCAGGAAGGGTTCTTCTAAGCATTTACCCACTTTCTACATTCCTAAAGCTAGCTTAAGGATGCTAGCTCATGCAGAAATCACATTTACACCAAAGTAATTGTTTCTAAATTCTTTCCATTTTATTTCTATTCTGCTTCTTAGGAGAATTTCTGTCTTTATCTCTTTGATGTGACACTGATTTGGAGGCAGAGCTCTTTTTATTGCATACAAGTGCCTGATGGTAAATATGGAAATCCAGAATGTTGCTAGGTAAGATAAAGGGATGGGATTAGAAAATATATCTAAAATTCCTGCTCTGGGCCCCCAGGATAGTAAGGAAGGCAGAGATGAGAAGGAATAAAATGCCTTAGAAGAGATAATGGGATTGAACATGTATCTTGCTTGGACTTGAGCTGAAAGTTAGTCTGAATTACACATGAATAAGTACCATACCTTGYGGACTAGGGTGCTGAAGCTGACAGTGAGATGTTATTCATCTTATTCATTTATGTATTACCTTTGTACTTACTGTACAAAAAACGATGTTTCTTGATTACATTTAATTCCTTCAAGAGTAAATCTCCCATGACTTTTTTTTTCCTCTGATGAAAATAGGATTTTTTTTTCTCTAAATTCAGAATATACTTGTTTTTCATAGCATTAGTGGACTGTGGGCTTTTAGCATGACTCAGTCAAAATTGGCTTCGGCTGTTTTAGCTGTACCAGTTAGGGGTAGTTACCCTTCACTGACTTTGGCTGATATTTGAGAAAAAACTTGCCACTCACCAAACAGATCATCCTTGGCCAGCTAATTGAGAAAATATCAGCTCACTGTAAGACAYAGAAGTGCAACAGAGTGATACTGATCACCAGTCAACAAGTGTCTAACTTTATCTTCAAAGACCGTACTCATTTTTTTAACATATATCTGATGTACTAACTTTATTTAGCATACACAACAAATGAGTAAAACTACAGTTAAACAAAACTGATTAGATTTTACAAACACTTTCAGGGGAATCCCTAAGCTTGTGTCATTTTATGATGTGTCAGACCAGGACCTTCTTTATTCTATTTTCTTCTCTATTCTTCTATCTTCATTGTTCCTTGAAGGCAGCTAGTTTCTATGGAGAAACAATTTTCCTGTCCAAACAGTTTTGTTGTCTTCACTGCAATGCGAACCTTTATTTCTCTCTTCTTGTCACATCACCAATTCATTCTTCTTTTTTTTTTTTTCATTGTTTTCAAAAATAACTTTTCTAGTCTTCATTAATACTGGGTTAGACTAGATAGAAGTCAACTTCATTAATACTGGGTTAGACTAGATAGAAGTCATACATCCCTTATTACCCTTATTAGAGGCAGATTTTCCTTTTTGTTTCTTGTTTGAAAGATCTGCAGTTGGGTTACTTGGAGGTCTGGATAGATTGTCATTCCCCTTGTCACTACTTTTGTGGATACAAATAAAACAGAAAACGAAATATAAGTTCTATCCCAAAACTGTGATGCAGAAATAGCTTAAAAACTATCAAGAAGTTCAAATTAAATACTACAATGAAATACAAATTAAATACTACTACATTGGGGTAAGGAGATAAACACATTCCTTTGTGATGGATTGAATTGCTTGAATATAAGCAATTATTATGTTCTCTCAGAAGTCACGGAACATTTGTTGACACCTGCACATCTAATGTACAATAAAGGTTGCCTGAAGAGCAGCTTGTATAGGTGAAGACTCTTTATGAGAAACAAATATGTGTTCTGCTCAGGTTAAGCTTTTTTAGTCCACTATTTAAACTGTCATCACCTACAGATTTAAAATAATATTTGAACTATTTAGGCAAGTTCATAGGCAAATCATAATATAGCTGTTAGTAAACAGACATTTTGCTAGGACGCTTGTATCTAGATCTGACTCCTTGCAAAATTATTGCTAGGGATAATTTCAGTCATATCTACAAGTGGAAAATATATTTAACCATCCGAAAAAGTTTCAAATTTCCAGTTATTTTTGCTGTTATTTTCAAATTCTTTACTATTATTCTCCTTTACTCCTGTATATGCCTCAACTATCTTTCATAAGGACACTGTTCTATAGTTTAAAACTGGAATTAGAACATTTCCATATTCTCACATTTTTCTTATGAATAACTCCCCAGTCTATAAGACTAACTATATTTCATTCTTTCTTATTGAGTAGTAATTCAGTTGTAAGATGAACTCCTCTTTCCTCTTATTCCATTATGATTCTATGGACCTTTGGAACAAGAGGCAAGTAGGAATTAATGATGAAGCTCAATCTCTAGAGAAAACAGAATGTTCAATATTTGTGACCTGCATGGTGACTATGACCCCATTTTGAATAAATTATTATCTATTTTTGAATAATATTTTTAGTTATTTCTGTTTGCTATAGCTTTTCTTTCTTTGCATTACAGTAAACCACTTTTCATCAATATGCTTAGCTCACACAGAGTGAGTCAACTGATGTCAGGAATGTGGGCTGTATCCATGTATTTAATAATGTGAGTATTTTTCTTCAGAAGGGAATAATGTTATGAACTGGCAAGGCAGAAACAGCAATTATTACCATAAACAAGGCTAGAGGAAGTTTTCTGAATTCTGAAGACCAAATTCAGAATGTTCAACTCAACTGTTATTTACATACTGACAAAAAGCTATAAAAGCTTGATTTCCCCCAGAGTGCACAGAGACATTGGAATGCCTTCAAAAGTAAATGCCTTAATAAAATGTTAGATAGGAAAGAAAAAGAATTTATAAGAAATTACAAAATTAATCATATTATTATTTTTTTTTTCTATCTGAATTTATCCAGAAAAGGAGATGGAAACATTTGGGCCATTTCTTAAGAAAGATGCAAGACCATCTGTTACGGGAGGCATGCCATTGTGGAAAGCAATGGGAGAATAGCTTTAAGGCACATTCAAAAGAATTTCTAACTCGAACTGAGTAATGACTCACAAAGAAGAAAACTCATGAGGTTTAAACAAGGGGGAATATGTGCAAAATTAGGTCTAGGAGAGAAAAGAATGAGAATTTTGTTTGTTCTCTGACAATGAAAGAATCGAGTGTTTCATTATACCGGAAGGATTCTAGTTCAGATTTTCTCTTTTTCACATGTTCCCTTAAGTTTTTCTTGCTTCAGTGGATTTTTCTGTTTGTTTGTATGAAAYTAAAATTAAAAGGCAGTATCTCTTGAAGCCATTATTTAAACATTTCAAACTGTTCACCAAAAACTGTTACTGGTCTTCAATATGTGCATCTAATTATGCAAAATGAAATAAATAAACTTTTAATAGTTAACTAAAGGGAGATTTTCACCTATATGAATTATATCTGTTACCTGATGTTGCTAGGAAAGAAAGGACTAGCACAAGAATTGCRGTAATATTTACTGTATTCTTTTGATCATCATGTCAAACTTCCTAGCATCCATCTGAGCAACATCATAACAAATGAAATGAACTGCAACCCATCAGTAAGCATTGCAATGCTAAAGAAATGCGTTTAATATTTCAGAATACGTCAATGTTTTATTTCGAGRCAGAGATTTCATGGCCTGAAAAATGCCTTCTAAAGCACCATCAGGTCAGTTCAAGACCCCGATTTCTGTATTTTAGTGACAGAATCCATCAGCAAGCAGAAGTGGTACTGGCTCTGTTACCTTGGCAACCTGTGTTGCCAAACAACAGACTGGGTATGTTATACGAGGTTTAAACTTTCAGGCTGCTAAGAGAATGACTGCAATGACAGCAGAAACAATACCTTTTGCTAGATGCTTTCTTGATAGCAAAATGAGATAGTATTTTGCATAATTTTCACCACTTATGAAACTCCTGTGTTTTTTTTGTTGTGTTATGCTTGTTGGTAGCATTAGCTGTAATTGATCTGAAATCTGACTCCTGCTCTAAGTCTCTTACTTCGGTTGCTTAATTCTCAGATTCCCTCCTGGTAATACTTTTTCCACACATAGTCTTTCATACAATGATAAATTTTGGTGAGAAGGCTTAAGAGGAAGAAGGATTTTTTTTTAATTGCTTTGTTTAATTTTGTTGTTTTAGTCTGTTTATACTTTCTYCCCTTGCAGATGCTACAGTTTTAAAATACTTGTAATAATAAGGTATCTCGATAGGATTAGGTACCTCTAGCTACCGGGAAAATTTAAGGATAAATACAGCTGTTCCTATAATTGGCATGACGATCAAGGCTACCTCTAGTGGGGCTGGAGCTTTAGACAAGTCTGTCTGCAGCAGATGGTGCAGAACTTCTCTCTGATCTAAGACACACTATTATCTACAGACACCCAGGTGGGAGTCCTCTGATCAAATGTAGATGCCTGAATTTAAACTAGTCACCCTGGGTTCTCTTTATAGCCAATGAAGAGAAATAGACACTGTTAAGAAGAAAATTTATTTCAGCCTTACGTAGACTAATAAACTAGGATCGATAAGCTGTGCCCTAAATGTGCCCATTTCTCTCCATTTGCTATAACAGAAACTTAGCAACTAGCTTCTTCGTGACTACTGACATAAAGCTACGCAGAATCTAAAATGAGGTGAACTGAATCTAATTGCTAATATTTATGTACTCTAACAATTTTCACTGTCCTGAACACTAACTAAGTCTCATTTTGTGACTCCTGGCCACACCTTTTCTATGCTCARTTAGATTAGGACACTCATTAATTACTCTCACACAAGAGTTTACTTATTACAAGTCACACAACCTTCTTTAAACTAGCAGGCCTCTGGGTTTAGATCAAATTGTTCCAGTGGAAGGTATTTCTATGCTACTGTCTATCTGAAGTGTTTTCTGAGAATTCTTCTTAGTCTTGTGTTCAGGTTGCGTTTTGGCATCCTGGGTAGGACTCAACTCACAGTGTGCACGCACCAGTGAATATGCCTATGATGTAGATGTATACAGGGGAGCTAAGTTCCCACTATGATTGATAGAGATAGGGGACTCAGTTCTGWTACTCACCTCTAAGCATCCACTGCCACTTCAGACCCATAGGGGAACAGAAACGTCCACATCTGGGCAGCAAATAAACACGAGACTAATGGAAAGTCTGTCCCATGCTGTATCCAGCTGGAAGCCAAGTGATATACCCCAGGATATTTAAAATGACTCTGGATATGACATTAGAAACCAACTGAATTTTATCCCTAGCAAAATGTTCATCTGACAAGTTGSAGGTGTATRTTTTCTATTGAAGAAAGTAACTCATTCTGCTTCCACAACGTCACACAAGAGTCCCCTGGCAACCAGTAAAAGGTGAAGGAAATATAATTCAGATCAAACTATAAAGCAAATAATGGTGTCAATAGTTAAACATTTCATGAGTTTTTGTTGTGTACAATTTTATCCAAATGGGTTTAGTGATGATATTTGGTAAGGAGGTGAAGAAACCCTTTGGAATAAATTACAAAAGCAGAGTGCTCGTGCCTTAGATGGGGGTATGTTCTCTAGCACAGGCAACTGCTGCTGAAATCATTGAGTGAATTGCATATGGTACTGATCCTACAGAACCATAATCTACTTCTTTCCCTTTCCCTTTCCCTTTCCCTTTCCCTTTCCCTTTCCCTTTCCCTTTCCCTTTCCCTTTCCCTTTCCCTTTCCTTTCCTTTCCTTTCCTTTCCTTTCCTTTCCTTTCCTTTCCTTTCCTTTCCTTTCCTTTCCTTTCCTTTCCTTTCCTTTCCTTTCCTTNNTTTCCTTTCCTTTCCTTTCCTTTCCTTTCCTTTCCTTTCCTTTCCTTTCCTTTCCTTTCCTTTCCTTTCCTTCTTTCCTTTCCTTTTAATGCAAATCTTGACTCCTGTTTTTTGAAAGTCACAAACACATGAATCATATTTAGTGTATTTGTGTTGAAATTGGTCCCACTATTTTCTATTAAGTGGTTAATTGTATTACAGGAATTTTATAGTGTTGCTATAATACAACAGTATCAACTAACTTTTTGTAGGAAGCTAGTGAGAAACAATCTGGGAACAAACTGTCTCTGGGTTGCTGATGTGCTTTTGTGTGAATTCCATTTTCTCCTCTTTCTCTTTCTGTGTTCTGGGACACTTGGGTCATTTCTTTGCCCTCCAGCAGGCTTGGAAGCTCAGCTGATATAAATTGGCAGAGAGTTTTTGGTTTCATTGGCACTAAATTAATCTACACCACCTTAGAGCAGCTCTGAGCTGTAAGAAGTGATTATATAGAACCAGGCACCTTCAGTGTATTCAGGACATCAAACTTCTATGTCAAAGATATGGATGCAGCTCTTTCCTCTGGGAGAAGAACTCGCCAAATATGCACAGTGTATCCCATATATATTTCAAAAATGTACTGTCAAAAGTACTGTGTCTGTTCCCACTGGGCCCAAAGTACTGACATTTACATAATTCTTTTTTCCTTTACCAGTCAGTGATGATATCATTTTTTAGAGCTCATTAATTGTGTCTTCTTTTGTTCTTCCTTTTCTTCCTCTCTCCTATCCGGTAGTAATCAAGYTTATGTTTTTTTWAAAAAAAATCCTATTTATACTTTTTTAATCTTATCTTTCTGTCTATTTTCTCCCTGTAAGTCAAAGACCTGCTATCAAAAATTTTCACTGCTTCTGATGGGAAGTGAATCCAAAATCAAAAATAAAATGAGTCATGATTTGGTATTTCTCTCTGGAATGACAAACAGAGAGGATTCTCATTTATTAAAATGAAATTGTAGCTCTGTAAGCCCTTTTTTTCTCTTTTAACTGCCACAGGTACCAGTGTGTACATTTTAGATGGGCAGAATATTTTGTCACTCTTACCCCACACAGGAAACTATAGCTTTCTCTTAAGCATTCAGAAAATTTCCTCTTAAAATCTTTTTTACTTTCCTTTTAAACTGTATGAATGTTTATAGATACAGAAAGTGTATAGGGTCATTCTCAATTTATGTCCATTATATGCCTCTTATGAGAGAATGCAACTGCATATCTATGATTCTTGTTAAACCCATGAGTAAAAACATTGATCTGAATAAACTCTACCAAGGATATATTCTTCCTCTATTATRAGGAAGTTAGTTTCAAACCAATCGGTAGAAGTTACTTACATTTTTTAGAAAAAAAAAATCTTTCAGAAAGCCACCAAGAAAAAATGCACAATGAAAAAAAAAAAAAGATTTACCTATAAATAATGTGCTTTTATAGAAAATAAGTAAATTCTTTCTCTTTCTGAACTAGTAACAGCWAAAAGAAAAAATGATAAAATAAATGTCCCAATTTGGATTTCCCATTTTGCTTAATCAKTTTGCTATTAAATTGTTTGAAAATATCATGTATTACGTTCCTAAAACATGTCGGAGGTGTATGGAGTTTGCTCACAGTTTACTGCGTGGGTGCTGTGTGCTTTGGGGACAACAGGCGTGGGGCAACGCTCCCGCACCGTTTGCCTTGTTTTGGCTAGCGCACACGGGAAAAGCAGGATCTCCCAAAAGGGGGGCAGACTGCTTTGCTTTTTCTTTTCTTTTTCTTTTTTCTTTTCTTTTTTCT
The DNA here is from genome assembly GCF_003343005.1 of Rhea americana. Lineage (NCBI taxonomy): Eukaryota > Metazoa > Chordata > Aves > Rheiformes > Rheidae > Rhea > Rhea americana. Next base: position 3,513,295 of record NW_028186423.1, read on the forward strand.
CTGAAAGCTTTCTGGAGGGGCGCTTTTGGAGTGCAGTATGAGGCAGGCAGAAACTCATCAACCACAAAGCATGCAGCTTGGCTTCAGCCTTGCAGAGCCTCAGGCTGTGCTTGTTYTGCACCGGCCGGAGGCTGGAAACGCTGAATCCAGCAGGGCTGTCTGCGGTTGCGTGGCCGGTCAGTGCACCGGGCTTGGTTGCTGATCTGACTGGAAAATTAATCCTCTTGAAAAAGAGCAGTGCGTATTCAGACAAGTCAGTTTGCTGATCCGACTCACTGTAGCCAGGCAAGGAAGAAGAAAACCTTTCAGCAGCCCTGTGCTGAGCCGGGCTTTGAAAGCTTCCTGAAAACACAGCGTGTAAGCGGCGGGAGGGCTGTCTGGAAGCATGGATCAAATCCGCAGCCAAGCCTGACAGGTAACACAGAAGGGATTTTTTTCTTAGAAATCAAGAGGAGACTTGCTGCAATCTGAAAATCTCTACTGGAGTAGCAAGCAAGTGTGRAGGAAAGAATTTCTTGCAAGGACACTGTGGACAGTCATTTTTAAGCCTTTTGTTTAATCTGTTTCACCTGAGAGGCTAGAATTTTCTCCATTTAAAGAGTTTTCTTRTCCTTGTTTCGATGAAATAAAAAGCAGCTTAAGTGATTAGACGCACATGTGGAGTCTTTTAAAGTATTCATTTGCTAGAAAATGACAGGTAGTTCTACTTCAGAGCTCTGGTCAACATTTCTAATCTACACTTTGAGAGCTGATATGCTCTGGAAATTTTTTATATTTACATACTATATATATGTGTGTGTGTATATATATATGTAGTATGTACATTTTTTATATCGATATTTATGAAGAAGAAGAAGTAGTAGACCTCTTTCCTCTTCTCTCTCCTCTGCAAAAGTTGAAACTTCCAGAAGAATTTGATTATTTTTACATTGACATTAAACATGCTTTTGCCAGATGTTTAACCAGTATGTGGGACATTATGTAAGTTATGTTTAAAACTTAGGTTTAAATACAAGAAAACTTAATAGGCTATAATTACCAAGACATAGCATTTACAGGATTCAGAAATGTTTACAAGTCTCACCGTTTATGTGCACTTTCTCTCTGCTGTGACAACTGAGAACTTTGATCTTCATGATAAATCATGAGCATTCTACATTTTTCAGATCAATAAAAACAAAAAATGTGTCAATATAGTATGAAGATCATAGTTATGGTGCCTAAGGCAGAAAAGACCTATTGAACTCTAAGTTATTTTGGTTATTACTTATAATCTACTAAGGACAATATAAAAAGAATGCAGAAAGGTAAAATAGAATGACACAAAGACACTTTAATGACTTTTTAGATATAATAATTCAATGAGCTGGCTGAAATATTTGAAATGAATACTATGTTAAATGAACTTAAGCAATTTATTCCTTTGTGAACAATAAGCTATGATTCTGATCGTAAAAATAATAAAAATAAATAAAAATAGATGACAGATTATTTTGGATCCAACYTGTAACAAAAGAAGGAGAATGAAAAGCTGAAATAAAGATTATTATGAATTAAAAGAACTGGAAGAACTGAAGATAGGAAATACAAGGAAATAAAGCAGAGTATAGTTTCACATATAAAATAAGAAGTGAATAAAATAAGAAATGAGGGAGAAGAATTCTAAATTTGATAGACTATTTGATGAGAGGACAAAAAGGAATGAAAATAAGTAAAAGTACTAGCGTTATATTAGGAAATAAATATGCTGTAAACCACTACTTTCTCACTTCCTTAAAGCGTATTTTTAAATAAATGTCTCATGACCAATCTTCTTACTGATTTCTGAAAACAGCCCTATTTGGAATCTTTCACAACAACTCAAAAGATTAATATCAAMGATAAAAATTCAAGATGCAGTATGAATACAGGAACCATGGAGATTTTAGGAATCGAGACAATTTCAGTCAAAATGAGTATGACTTTCACCATACAAAGTTCTTAAGAGACTAATKAGATCAGTTCTTTATCACTTACTGTTATAATGTTACCATCCCTTAGCATAAGGTGTTGCCATTCTTTTTTGGATCACTTTGCATATCTTTAACCATGCTCAAAAAAGCTCTACAGGCAGGATATATGCACTTAAAAACATAAAGCAATTATTTATTGTCTAATGCAAAGAAAAGATGGCTGGTTTTAGTGAGCTACTTTTAACTCTGTGGTGCTCATTACCCTGAAGAAGGCACCTGAAAAGTCCTTCCTGTCAAGAAAGGCATCAGTCAGGATGGAAAAGGTCAGCCTTTTCTGCTCCCTAAATATTGCTAAGTTTTGGTTAGTTGCTGACCCAACAGTATTGTTGAATTACCTGGTATTGCTGGTAATTCAGCAATATACCATCCTCCTCCTGAGTCCACTGAGGTCACTAATGATACTAATCGAAACCT
>NW_028186423.1:3515895-3574838 GCF_003343005.1 Rhea americana
TCTTTTCTGCTTTTAGGGTTATTGTATTAGTGTTTTTCATCCATAATTCTTAAGTTACTAATGCTCCTCATCTCCATAATTGTTCCTCTATCTGTGATTTTACTTTTCTTCTCTTTTTTGKCTCCCCTCTCTAGATTTTCTCAAAKSTCTTTTTTACAACTTAGTAATTTCGTTATGCTGCWGGGCCCCATCAGAGCTGGCTCTGGKGTGCTGGTGACACAGGCAGCAGGGGAGGCTACCGCAGAGCTGGCAGTGAGAGCAGGTTACACGGGGCATGTTTCCATGACTGACGTGGACGCGTGGAGTCAAACAGAGTGCACTGTGACTCAGGTTCATCCCTCTTTGCTGCAGTGCCTAAGGTAGGTCCTTAATTACTGGAAGCTTACCTCCTGTCAGGAGAGACAGAGAAGCTTCTCCAGGCAGGGAATTAGGCCTTAATGGACTAAATAAATATCTGTAGATGCCATTCTTTTGCTCCCAACTCTCTCTCTCTCTCTCTCTCTCCTTAGAGAGGCTTTAGGACAACAATCCAAGTTAGATACTTTAGTAAGGACTGTATCCATACTCCTTGGGATGAATCCAGGTCTAAACTCCCAAGATTTTTTTTATTGGAGAACAAAATACTCTCTGACATTTACTGGTAAATGATTTATCCTCAAACTCTTACTCATGTTAATAATATTTGCTTCTGAGCAGTTCTACTGCAATCATTCAGACCACTGAAAAAAGTAGGAAGTACTTACTGCATACATGTTTTTCTTCACTGTCACTGCTGTAACCACGGTTCATACAGGTGGATCTTAACTGTTTTTCAAAGACTAAAACCTGCTCTGCGTGCTCTGAGATCTGCCCAGTGCTGTTGCAGATACATTGTAAGGCACAGAGCTGACTTCAGGTTTCTCAGAAGCAAAGTCATGGAAAGGATGCAGCTAGGCTGGGACACAGACCAAGGACTGGAAATCCCGTCCCAGTCCAGAACCATGAGCCTTGGCAAGTCAGCTGCACAGTTTTTGTTCTGTGCTTTAGATAGGATAGATGCTGACAAGGACTGATGTCGCTAAGAGTAGCCATTACCTAGTTTTCAGGTAACAGTAGCTTGTATTACTCAAAGAGAGTCAATGGTTAGGCTTGTGTTGAGATGTTCCATCCCTTGATCCATTGGGCACATCATCTGGGAACTGCTTAATGAAGTGGTGAGCAGGGGTGTGTTTTCAGTACRTTTTTGTTTGATCATTTKTTTCCTGGGGTCCTCAACTGGTCCSCTGAGCAACAAGGGAGAAAGCCTTGCACACAGGTCCTTGAAGTGCATCAGGTTCTTGACCCTATTGCTGAGATTGTGGCCTTTCCCCTCAGCTTTTTATTTACTCTATCACCTTTTGAAGACCCCACTAAGTTGCAGAACCTCCTCAACAAGTCTGCTGACCCTGTCCAAACTGGCTTTTCTCGCCACCAAGAAGAGGTCTCTTTATTGTGGTGGGGAATCCTAGCCACTGCTGGTGCATGTTTCGCTTCCCTGGTGTTATCAAATCCCAGGACAGAGCATGCAATGATGCCATAGATCTCTAGATACCCTCTGGCAAGGGTGCTCTGTTTGGTATTTCCTTCCTGCTTTAGCGTTCCTATACTTTTGATCCTGTGGCCCACATACCCCAAACTGCTTTCTTTTGTTCTGCCTCATAGTCAGCTGATTTTCTCTTTTTTTTTTTCTTTTTTTCTTCTGTTCTTTTCCTCTTCAGGGAGAATTTACATTTTGTTTAAAATTAGGTCCAACATTAGGAGCCAACCTGGTATGGCAGAGCACAAGCAGAGTAGTCAGCGTTCCCAAGCATGTTTTGCTAGATATCTTCTGCCATACACAGCTACCTACTTTACTCATGGCCACCTCAACTAACCATGTTGCAATTAGTTACTTAAAGCTATTCTTGGTTATATGTTTATGAGCTTCATCTATTACTGAATCGGCACAGGCTGTGTAATTCTTATTCATGCAAGAGGTCTGAATGATTATAATCACAAGTAAAAATTATGTGCATGAGTAAGGGTTGCAGGATCAGACCGTTAATTAGCAAATGTCAAGAAAGTACTTTGAGGTTCTACAATGAAAGATGTTGTGGGAGTAGCATATTCTAATTAAAACATCAGATTTATTTCTGTACGTTAGTCATGGCCTTTATAAGAACACAAGTACCATGTTTCCAGAACTTAAGAAACTTGAGAAATATTTCTTTTTCACAAAAGATTTATATATATATAYACACACACACATATGTTTTGTATTCTATATATTAAACAAAGATAAAGCAAGATTTCAAAAAATGTTAACTGATAGCTTAAKGCTGCCTGGAGGAGACTTTGTGGTCTGTCTGTTTATATTGCAACTTACTTTTCATTGTTTTGAAAGCCACTTGTGACTCAACGGAGATTCAAAATGATGAACAGTATCAAGAAAGTTCTCCAAGAAAATAATAAAAATGAATTCCTTCAGTTCAATGCAATACTTGGTAAATTTAGATTTTTTGGGGGAAAAATATTTTAAAGATTAATTGAGTCTGTCTGCACTTTGCCACACAAGCACAAAAAAAAAAAAAAAGAAAAAAAAAAGAAAAGGAAAAAAAGCAATATCTAGAACTACTGGTTTACTTCTGGTTCTCAAAGCCAGTTATACAGCTGTGATTTCTGTGTGTGCTGGAATAAAAACAGAAAGTAAAAGGACCGTGATTTAAGCATTCCCCTTGGAATAAAAATAAAATAAAACCTGTTATTTTGTCACAAAATCACATCATTTGCAAAACATTAGCCTTGGTGGAACATTCAGATTCCCAAAAGGGTATTTTAAGAGCTTTTGAAGAAACTGTTTTCCTTTTCTCTTCCAACATTAGCAAGTAAGACTGTCAGATTGACAGAATAGAAGGAGGAGTATGAGATACACTTTTCTGATGCTAATAAATATGTGCAACATGCTTGTGTGACTAAAAACGCAATTTATTTAAAGTACAATATTTTAGAAACTTATTTTGTGTCTAAAATGATGCATTGTGGTAGCCATCTTTTGAAATCAGTTCTTCAATTTATATTTTTTCCTCATCATTTTCCTTTTTTTCTTTTTTTTTCCTATTTTACATGAATGACCATATCTCTGGAGCTCACATCAGGTAATACCTGTTCCATAAGTAGTAACACCACTATCAGTGGGTCTATTTTAAGAACAAAGTGCTACTTAATATTCTAAGTGCAAGAACASTATGAATTTTAAATTATTTTATCCCTACTACTACCACTGCCACCACTACTACTACTACTATTACTACTACTACAACTACTGCTACTCTACTATAAGTACTACTTTTTATTATTATATTTTTTTTTTTTAGGAAGAAAATACCGTGTGCATGCCAGGTGGAGTTTTACAAGCTCTCACAGCTTTATTCTATATCTCTCATTATACAAGGATAGTTCCCATGGTAACTATTACATCATTTGGCACACACGCTACCTGAGGGAAACGGAACAATTCAATAAAGAAACACACATTCACCATTGTGCAAGGTGAATTGATTTACTTATTGCCTAATTATGTTTCCTAAAAACAGGAGACTACATCAGTTTATAGTGTCAGCATGACGACTTACATATCAAAATTAACATTCCCGCTCTCAGTTCTTCGCAGCTCCAAACCACCCTCTACCATTCACCTCTTAGAAACCTTAACACTGCCCAACTATTTTAGAAAAAAAGAAACCACCTCCTCTGTTTCCAGAATTGGCTCTTGCAGCTTTTAGTGCTGAATGATACTGGAGATTTAAAAAACAAACAATTAATCACATGCAGTTTGTCACCTGGAGATGCCTGCTTGTGTAGAGAATATTTGCTTAAAATTATTTTCACAAATCTAACTGTTTGCTTGCAAAAAAAAAAGAAAAAAAAAAGATTATAGATGACCTTTATTTGAATATAGAAAGAACAACCACTTTTTGTGTGCATGTCCTTTACATCAGACACACTCACAAAGGCAAAACCTACACATGCTGTACCCTTGAGTAACATATTAAAGATCTATTAGCATCATCCAACATTCAGCTTTTCCTATTAGCCCATAATTTTCTCTCTTCCCTCCTGTTTTTCACTTTCTGAGTATTTTCTTTTAATTTCTATGCTGCARACTGGAATCTCTCCTGAGTACCTGTCTCAGTTCTCTAGAATCTTAGAAAGATAATTCTTTCTTCCTTTCCTAACAATTAATTATTATCACCTATTATCTATGCCTAAGCTTGAAGTAATTCTCTGGACTCCTTCATAACTTTTTATTGCTATATGAGTCTCTGCTTTTTGATAAAACAAGAAAATCCTCTGTCATTCTGATTTGTAATTTCTCTGGTGTTTATTTGAATTTTGACTTTCTTTTACTAAATAGACTTGGCCTATGGACATGTCTGTACTCAAAAATCTGGAACAAATGTGGGGTCATCATTTAGCTGCATTAACTTTCATGACTCAGGCAAAATAGTTTGTTTTTTTTTCTCCAAACGAGAGAACGTATGAGGACAGACAATTTCTAAATAGTTAAACCACAGTGTTCAAAAACTAAAATGGATGCACAATCTGCCCACAAACAATGTAACTCAGAAAAACACTGCACCAGTTCTACTACTGTCTGCTTAAGATAAGTGCTATTTAGATTCATTCATTTCCCGTGAAATGATTTTTTGATCTATCAAGGTAAATAGGTAGTGAGGGATGCAAAATTAAGGAAAAAAAAGGAAATGAGGTCCTTTTTTATGTTTCTTTCTATCAAAGAAGACTCTCGTTATTACAGCGGACTGAAGTGAAGTCAAGTGGTCACAGATAAGTGAAGAAACAGAACTTAGAAGCAGCCAGAAAAGGGCTTGACTGGATAGCTCTGCTCTAAGAAAGCAGAGGAATAGATATTCTTTTGTGGGGAATTGAATTTCACAAACATAAATGATAAGGCAATCTGCAGAAAGTTCTCTTTTGTTTGTCCTATGTATAGGGTTTGCAAAAGAAGCAGAGCTTGTCAAAAGTGCCATAGAATTAGGGAGGTAGTTCCTTAGCTTTTCAAAGGGGATTGTGCACCTGAATTCTACAGGTGCATTGAAATTCATCCTTCTCAATGCTGCTTACATACCAAGTTAAGGCAGCTCTGCTGTCCAAAACTTCACTACAGTAAATCCACCGTTTGTTTAAATCTGTATGTGATTATATACTCAGAAATATCTGACCAGCTTCTGCTTCCTGATTAGAACAAATCCTTTATATCACACTCCATTTTAGTCAGGGAATATCTCAGTTTCAATGGTTTTTATTTTTCTTGACATTATCACATAGTTAAAAACAGTTGGACAGCTTTTCAATTTCATAGGAAGGTTTCTAGGAAGCAATATCCCTATAATACTCCTTATTTTGCTTTTCATTCCTCAGTTTTTATTCATGACCTTTCAGGCTGGAGAAAGATTAAACCCAAACAAACAACTCCTCAATCTCGAAGAAGACTTTCACCTCAGAAAAGATACAAAACAGAACTAGAAGTGGAGGCACTTTGGGACTTTTGTTACTTTCAAAGTTCTGCAAGTCTCCAGTGGTTTCTTAGGGACAGAAGTGTCTGCCACCAAGAGATCTGTCTGCTGAATTCCTGGTCGTGCACTCATGCGACCTTTGTAGTCTCTTTTCAGGTAACAAAATCCATTAGTTATTTAGGAACATTGCTTGATTCAGACATTATTAATCCCCCTAAGCGCATCTACACTTGAAAGTTTGGCTCTGTTGCAGGCAGTGGATATTGCGATGTTTGATGCCTCCTCTGGTTCCAGCCCCATGGTCTGACGATTCTTGTATCCTTGTAGGAGTTAAAGAAGGACTCTGGGGTGAGACCTGCTCAGCTGGGCTGACGGGAGACACTTAAATGTGGGTGCTCACAACCACTGAGTGACTGAGTGCCGAGGCAGTAGGATGCTGATCTGCGTTGCTCTAATTTAGCACCACTCTGTGCTAGAAGCGATCTGGTTCCCGTATTCCCCAGCAGTAAGAGCATCCTCCCAGCTGGACTGCCAGTCTGTCACTGATTGTGTTAAGAAATATTCTTTTATTTGCTTGCTTGTTTGTTTATTTGTTATTTGTTTCCTTGGATTATGAGCCAGGTCGATCAACGTGCAGCTGCATGAAGGCTACTGCTGATGAAATGGCGGCAATGGGAATATGTGGCTGGRGGCAAGAAGAGTGTGACCATCCCTTTGAATAACATGAATATATGCCACTTAAAAATGTGTATGCAACTGTGACCTGAATCAGATAGATTATAACAACTCCTATAGACCCTTATTCATAAATGTCAGCTGTTCTTTACATTCTGAGAAGAGCACGAGATTGACTTCTTTCTGAGGATGAACATCTTCTCTTCTGCAGTTCCCCTTTCTATGAATTAAGAGGGGGGATTTCTAATCTTTGTCCCATGGGGATATGAAACCAAATGCCTTTAACRTAAGCCATTATTTTTATTCAAAGGTTAGTGAGACCAGCTGAAAGAGTACTCAGTAACTTTGTCCTCATTAAGCTTCTATCATACAGGCTGCTGTTCTGAATACTTTGCTATTCAAAAAGCTAGTAAACTAAAGTCATACTTCAGTTTAAAAGAGCTAGAGAAAATCTAAAGTGAAATTCAATGTGCAAAACATTCAATCAAAAACTAAATCACAATCTCAATTGTGGAGCAATTCCAAGAAAATTCAAGTCGCTCTGGTAACAAGAATGCGGAGTGATGCAGACTCGCAAATTTATTTTTTCTTCTTGAAGGATAAATGAAAATTACATTCTCAGTGACAGGCACGTTCCATTGTAAGCATAATTAAGGCACTGATCCTGATCTAACTGGGAAATCTGGAGCACTAGAGATTTGCCTTTGACTTCATTGTGGTAGGTAATTCACTTTTGAATTTTTTCCTTTTTTTAAAATAATTTGAGTACAGAATCCTTTCTTTCATAGCCTTGCAATACAAAACCTGAAGCATTTTCAGATGAATCCCAGCATTAATGGGAAGTACTGAAGAACTGCACAAGTATCTGTGGCTGCTTTGGCACTGTGGGACTCAGGAACATTTCTCATATCTGCTCTGTACACACTCTGGCTTCATTTTTACTACATAGTGGAATGAGACTTAGAAGAACAACAGCCATCCAAAACAAATTCTAAAAAAAGCCTATTTGCAGGAGCAGGCATGGAGCTCCAGCTGAAAATGTCCCCCTGACCAGATGAGCATTCCCCCAGCACAGAGAAGAGGCAGCCTCTGTGAGCAAAACCCTGGACTTCCTTGAAGAGATTTAAAATCTTAGTCTATGAATGAGTGAGTAAATATCTATATCACAGAATCACAGAATCACTCAATGGTTGAAGTTGGAGATATCTGGTCCAACCTCCTTGTTCAAGCAGAGTCACCTAAAGCATTTTAGACAGGRTTGCATCCAGGCGAGTTTTGAATATCTCCAGAGAAGGCGACTCCACCACATCTCTGGGCAACCTGTGCCAGTGCTTTGTCACTCAAYGCACTGAAAACCTGCTGGGGATGTGTTCGAAATCCCTGACCATGAACTTATTGGTGAAGAGTCACAAACTTGAAGTGTGTCCCATTCCGTAGATTTGTAGATAATCACAAAGATCAACAGACCGTGTAAATCCAGGTACAGGATCTTTACTTACCTTTAGTTATCCTTTTTTTGTTTGTTTGTTTTAAATTATCTCAAAGGTATTGAGGTTACTAAAAACACCCATCAGCCTGCTTGAAACTGACTCTGCACTTTTCTTCTGACATGCCTTCTCTGCCAACTGCATTCAACTAAGCAACTCTGAATTTCTCATTTTACTTGTTATTAAAACAAGATGAAGCATTGACATAATTGACACGAAAGAACAAGGAATAAAAGAAAAACATAGGTAAATATTTATTTGCATTATTTACTGGACTGGTTTTGCCTRTGATTTCTGTTCTCTTGTATTTACTTTCCGTATTCATTGGAACAATCAGATTTTATTGGAAGAAATACTCAGAGAGAATGAAGTTGAAAGTCTTGAGTATTTGTAGAGCCGAACATTTGATTCAGACAAAAATATTCATGGTAGAAATGCTACTTACTGTTTGAAAGATCACAGTAGAATGTTCCCTGGATCATGATAAAGACCCTGCAAAACAAAGGGATATTTGACAGACTTGAAGTCAAAACAAGTTTCAAATAGTAAACTAATTTAAAAGAATGGACATTCAAAGATATTATGATCTGTTTGATAAAATACATAAAATAGCAGAGCTGACGTTCAGTGAAGCATAGACTTTATTAAAGAGAACTAGGATTATTCAAAAATATYTGTTGAAACTAAATTTTAGATGAAAATTTTGCCTTCCAAGAGTTTTTGGGTATCCCTTGAAATGTCTTATTTCTACTGATTTAATCAAAAGATATGAATACCCTTATCTAAAATATTTTCAGTTTTGGCAGATGTATTTATGATAGGGATTATATATTTTGTTTTTGTTTGTATATATATTTTTCATTTTTGGATGAAAAAATACTTAGGAGTCCATACTTAGGAGTCAGTATTTTTCTGAAAGTTTGATATTTTCCTTAAGAAAATTACAACAACAACAACTTTCTTTTTCAATTAGTCTTAATTAGATACAATGATAAGAAGGTCCTTTAAAGCTGTTATCTTGCTGGCTGTCTTGGTATTTCTATAGGCAGGCCAAGTTTCTTTTCTTGCCAAGCCTTTCTCTTGAGTGGGAGAGCTGCTAAGTATTGATTCAGTCCATAAATACAGGTTGTGGTACTGAAAAATTAAGCAGTATCATTTAGTACAATACAATTCTGTGATGTCAAAATTTTGTGTGCTTGGGGTGGGGGAGGTTGTTTTGTTTTGTTTTGTTTTTTCAGAACAAATGATTCTCTCTTAAATACTCTGGACAAAACCTAAATCTTTCATCTTATCACAAAAAGGGAGGAAAAAAAAGAACCAATGTATTTTTCTGATTTTATGTTACATCTAAAACATGTTTTGTACAGCTCTTTCCAAGGCCTCCTATATTTTAACATCTGCAAATAAGCCCTGTGTGGCTTTTGTTTCATTTCCTTTTCTGTCAGCTCAAGTCTGCTGCAGAAGAGATGCCTCTAAAGCTTTCCCAGAAACAATTCATACACATACAACAGYAGAAAAATGTATTTGTATTTGATTAGGTTTGATTTTTGAGAGCTCCTCTTTCTAAGAGTAGCTGAAAACCTTCCCTTATGAATTGGCAAGGTGACTGGCTTGTGTGTAAAGAAGAGCTGGCTAACTAACTAGATTTCTGCATAAAGCAGATACCAGGCTCTGTCTTTTTTGGGAAGTAGAAGTGGTTATACAATATATTATCTTTTTTCAAAGAAGAGTATTTATTTAGCCATATTCCTCTAAGTATGTAACAAATCCTATTTTACATCAGCAAATAATTAAAGTCAATACAGATAGTGTGCATTAGGAAGTTCAGCACTGTAAGCAGGAAAAAATTAGAGCGTTTTTTAGCTCTGTCTTAATGACTTCATTAGAAGGGAACTGAAATAAGTAGGAGTTTTAATTCTTTGTGTCTTCCTGTCAGTTGTCTTAAACAGCTTAAAACAGGAGTTCAGCTTTGAGATGTAATGTTTTTTTTCTTTGAATTGTAGTACTTCTGGAGTGATGTAGGATTTGTTAGATGTTGCAGTGATTTGATGTGTTTATTGCTCTTGTGTCTTGTTGAGCACCTGCAGCAATATGTAATTGGAATACATATTTTGAACTTTTAGAACATTTACTATATCTCAGTGTTGGATTATCTGATGATTTGCTATTGATATATTTTGCTTTTAGACTTTATTTTTCCTTTTGTTTTGGTCATTTTCTCTTACCTTATGAAGACTCTTTGTGTTACAGCAACAGCCAGTCTCCTGCAACTCAGACCTGGAACATCTGCAACAGAGCACACTCACAGGGTAGAAATCCTCATTTTTAAAAAGTTGTGTTCCAGGAGCAGCAATTAGCTGTGCATGATTACCTTCTAACCTGCTAAATGGCTGGTTCAGATCTCCTGCTGTCAGTAAACAACCAGGGGCTGATTAAAAGTCTTGTTATCATTCCAAAAGCCTTTGATGTATGCATGCGCCAGTTTTGACCTCTTTTTTGAATTCTGTGTGTGTTCCTGGAGTAGGTTACCAATTTCAATACTGGGAAGAAAAGAGTAATTCAGTGTGCCTGACCTACAACGGAATATCCCAGCTGAATATAAAAGACTTAGTGTCTTATCTGGCATTACTTCATAACCTCTTTTTTAAATCCCCACAACATACTTACTTGCACTGCATCTCACTGTGAAACCCTGAAAGTTTTTTTTTTTTTAATTATTATTATCATTATTTCTCTTTAAACAATTCTAATATTTATAAAAGAGAAACTGATGCTATAATAAATAGAAACAGTCACAAAGCATCCATAACATTGCAATAGGAATAAAGTTTTTTTGCGATGCCTAAATAGTACTTTAGTCCTATTCTTAAGAGAGTTGCATTGTGAAGAAGGTATTAGTCCAGTTCCATTTTGTTTTCTAGCTAAGTGATTTTTATGTTCTGTCCACCTTGTCTCCTATGAAATAAAYGGAAATCGTCAGTTATATTCACAAAACCCCTCAACTTCACAGGTTGTGAAGTTTCTGATTATTAACAGCATAGGCTAGATTTAGGTCCAAATTTGATGTGGAAAATTTTTTCAATTTTAATATTGTTTTCTTGTTGATCTCCAAAAAGAAACTCGGAAGTATTTTTTTTTTTTTTTTTTTTAGTTCCCAGGGACCAAACAGATGAAAAAGAAATGTAAATATCTTAAAAACAAAATTAAAAAAAAATCTGATAATACCATTTGGTTTAGTGAAAATTAGATGGAAACCACAATTCCATTAAGAGGGCTTTCTGTTTTGGGGTTTTTGTTTGTTTTGCTGTGGAGACAACAAGTTAAAAGGAGGGAATAATAGCACTCATTTAAGAATCTCTAGAGCACTTGAATGAAGAAAGCAAGAGTTCATTTTATGAAATTCTTTAAAGATATACATCAAAGAGTTTGTAAATAATACACTGTAATGATTATTTGTTAAAATGGGGAATTCTAGTGCTATTGCATCCAAGAACCATTATACCGGCCTGAAGGTCACATCTTTACCTTCATATTTTATTTAGATTCATGCTTAGTTTCATCTAACACTTAGAAGTGATCCTGTGGAGATAAGAAATGCCGGGTCAGACCAGCATTTCATCCAGCCCAGGGTACGCTATATAGGGAAAGCATGAAAGTCTGGCTATTTTTATGAGTCCTGTCTCCCTCTACTCCTCCAGTACACAAGATTGTTGTTTTAGAGCTATTAGAAATTGCATTCCTGCCTAGTTCTTTGCGTGTCCGCTGAGAGACCTTTTGCCTATGAACTTACCTAATCCCTTCCTGAGCCTGGTGATGCTGTCAGCCTCTGCACCTTCAGGTGGCAGAAGCTCCAGAAGTTCACTRCTGGCTGTACAGAGACGTGCTTTAAACTAACGTTCTGCTGCCTTTAGAAGAAACACATACCTCTGTACTGCATGTCTGTGATAAAGAGCTATTAAAGTTTAAAATGGCTGAACTCATATATAACGTGCATGAATTTCCATCTGAAAAGAGAGCGCTATCTTTGCCGTGTGCTGAGCTGCGCGAGTTAAAACCTGCAGACATGGGATACTAGTGATAGCTGTAGAGAAAACTAATCAAGTGCTATAAGGACAATGTGAGGAAAGAGGATAATTACCCTCTGWGACAGCCTATCTGTGACCATGGAATTGACCACTGACAGGGAGACGTGGCATTTCCCAAGTGGAAAGCAGAGCGAATGCACTCAGAACTGCTCAGCCCACAGTCACGGGCTGAGMATGGACGATATCTCTTCATACCATAAAAAAAAATTAGACCTGCCTTTTGATCTCTATTCTATTCATAAGTTTTAATCAGCTTAAAGAAGAGTCCTCATCTACCAGTGATGCCAGAATTCTGCCACCCCAGCAAAAAAAATAAATTAATTAATAAATAAAAAAAGAAAAGAAAAGAAAAGAAAAGGTGGGAGAGAGAATCAGTTAAAGAACTGGGATGAAGTGTTGGTGTATAAGTCCTCCTTCGATCAGAAGGAACTTTTCATAAGCAGAATAAAGTTCTGAACAGGAGGCAGACTTCTTCAGCGCTAATCTCAAAAAGTGGAAAAAAAGTGTTACAGGAACTGAGATCACTGTATTGAGTGCAAGGCATATTTCTTTGGCCAAACTTTCTTTAATGCAAACCACAGAACAGTATTAAAAAAAAAGAAAGAAAGAAAAGAAACAGCAGACAAGCAAATAACTTTCAAAACAAGACACTTCATTGCACATACTGTTCAAGCAGGGGAGACGATGAAAGAACAATCAGTACTTGATAGATGTTAGTCAAGTGCTGGATGTTAGTCAAGATGCTTAGATACGATGACAAGTATGGTGTGAAAATCCATTTAAAATGGAATAGCTACTCCAGTCCCCGATTAGACATAATGATGTGTTCTCTTCACTCACCAGCACGGAATAGATGAAAACTTGTGACAGACTTCCAGTTCAGAAACCCAGGGTCTCCTGTTGCATAGCTTGGTAGTCAACAGGATAATTCCTTATAGAAAATATTCCTAAGTATAAATTCAAAGATTTAGGAGTTCAACTCAGTTTTGATCTAGTACAACTTTTTCAAAGCTGTTTTGCACCTCTTTCACTGATTCATTTCTCTGTACTCATTTCTCACACTCCAGCTTTCTAAACAATCCAGAAGTTTCTCCATCTGCTAAGAGATTTAAAAGACAAATGTCACGTTAAGATTAATAACAAGMGCTCTTAAATTAATGACTTGTTTCCAGTAACTTAAATCTCCCATCCAGAGATCTGAAATTTGGTGGGTAATCATTCTAAAACAGCCTTTCCATTCGCTRTTCACTCTCCATTTCACGTTGACACTTGTCTCTTCAGAACTGCTGCCCTTTGACTTGGTGGGGGAAATTACTTTCCAATAGATTGAAGTTTGTGTAGCTCTGTGCTTAGAAAGAAGTGATTGTACTTCTGAGGGTGCAGCAGTATATTTTGAGGTCCAAAGCACAAAATGGTGACCATTAAGCAAGTCAAAGAGGCGACTCAATAATTTCACAGTGCAGGAAGAAAATAAATGGCTATTAGGAGATACTGATGAAATACCAGTTTTAGACGTATATATTCTTTTCTGTAGATAGGATGCTGATAAAAGTCTTTGTAGCCTGCAATGTCATAACAAAACCAGAAAACCTTTCTAGTCAATACTAATAACTTTAAAAATATTTCAGCATGATCCTTATTTAATCTGAATATTTAAAAATTAATCTTTGACACTGAATTTTGAGTGAATACTAATTCTTTCACAATGAATGTTTCTTTTGTTTAAAATCATATAAATCCAGAAATAAACAGTATTCAAGAGCTTTGAATCAACAAAAAACAGAGACACCATCACTTTGCCTGTGCTTATCACACCTGAAGTATATTGATGTGATGATCTACAGGGGGAAAATAAAGTCATCAATAAATAGCATTAGCTAGAAAATTAAGGTTCAAGGATATTGACAGCCTGAGAAGGAACACTAGAGGTTAGAAATAAAAATTAGTATTTGGCAGAAAAATGAGAAGAGATGAATCTTTAGGAATATGCTATAAGTTTTAAAAATGAGATTGAGAAAGAAGGACCCCTTCCCACTCCCCAAAAAACAAACAAATACAAAAACAAAATGGAGGTGTACGTGCTGCTATGAAAACTTGTAAAAAATGGGACTTTCTGAATGTCAGAGTGGTAAATTCTGTAAATACTATTCTCTTTCTGATGTAAATTTGAAGTGTAAATATTTTTGATGKCCATTTTTTTAATGACTTTTTTTCCCTATTAAAACAGAATGAAACAAGCTAGTTATGCTAAAACAGCATTTTACTGTTGTCATGTGTCATGTCAGATGCCATGTGCTTTATCTTTTCCAAAGCCATTCTGGTCTCTCTACATGCAGGAGAGAGAAGTTGGCAGATTTTAATCTATTACCACGGCCTAAGCCCAATTTAACTTTGTGGTAAAGGGGCAGGAAAAAAAAGAAAATACCTTTGTGGCAGCTGGAAGTGGATGGAATAACAAAGAAGAAGGCAGGGAGAGAGTTATATGAAATAAATTAGAGAAAAAGAGGACAGAAGACAAGTGATATGAACCAGCAGTTCTGGAGTTAATAATTAAAGACTTTCTTTTACTTCTCGCCTCTGCGTTGTGTAGCTGAYGGCACCGTATTCTGTCCCCCGACGCTGCACACATGCAGTTAAGCTAAGAATTATCATGACTGTATAATTATTTGATATTAAGACAAAAGGTGGATTCTCTCCCCTTTCCACTGCAGCTGATCACTCTTTCTGAATTTTAGAAGCAGACCATGTGATGACCCATTACTATCCTAGATGGTAATAGGCAGATTATACATAGTACTGAGCTTGAATTTCATTTCTGTGAATTCACACTATATTACAGTAGACAAATCTAGGCTATGATTGGGTTGAGACGACGCTTTTTTATTATTTGCGTAACTTAACTGAGGGCATGATTATGCCAAAATACCCACAGTCATGTTGATTTACTTAATCACTATGTCAAATATAAAATCTGTTATACTGTTAAGGTGAAAGTATGACAAACTTGTTTGTCCTACTGTTGACTCTAACACTAAAATCAGAACTTTGTTTTCAAAAATAATCACTACGTTTTTAGGTGTCTGAGGGTGTTTAACCGGAGACACAATTGGGTCTATTTTTCACATTCTGAATGTTCTGTTCTTTCTAAACATCAAGTCTTTTAAGGCTTCTCAAGTAAGATACTCAGAATTGTCAGGTACTTTGGAAAATGTTACCCCTGCTCTCAGTAGACAGCCACTAAGCTCAAGTTACCATTAATCTTTCTAGCTTCATGTTCACAAATTAAAATTGGTATGACCCAATTCRTACAAATGTCGCACTTGAGATTTACTCTTCTCTGTAGAGATGTCTTTGTATGGACAAATAGCAGATCCAGGATGACTAATATTTCTGTCAGGAAAAAGAAACTTTTATGACTAGTATCCTTTTGAGGAGTCTGTTCCTTCTCCTTATTTTCTATTATATATATATGTTTTTATATTCCTATTGTTTTTTTATTGTTTTACTATTACTGTTATTTAGAAAATTAAATTCAGAGCGATCACAGGGTAAAATGCTACTTGACTTGTTATCTGCAGTAATGTCATTAGGGACTGAAATACCTTCATTAAGACAGAAATCATTGTTACCTTTTGACACTGAACCACATACTACATACACTCTCCTGGTTGTCATTTTTCTAGATTCTTTCTTAAAAAAAAAAAAAATGCATCTAATTAAGTTTAAAATATAATGGCCCTAGGAAGARCTCTTCTGAAAGCTGCAGTAGAGCTGGTAGTTCATCTTAACTGGAGGCTAAGACTTGCAATAGTGTGTTTTTTTATGAATTTGAAAGATTTTTATACAAACAAACCTGACTTTTTTGCAAAATCAGCTAAGATAAAGCAGCCATGTAAAAGTAAAAAAACCAATCTGCATAGGGAGAAGAAATTAATTTTGCAGGAGAATGAGTGCCTGGTGAAAAGCAAATGGAAAGATGAGCAGTATTTGTACCTGAGTGGAGTTCTCAGAGCTGGTTTGGCACTGACATAGTTAAAGGGAGAAAAAGAAGAATGGTTAARTAGAGTTCAGCAACACATTCTGAAAAATTCAGCTTAGTTTAATGGCAAAATCTCCCCTGTAGTTATCACAGTCAATGTAAAACCCTAGGCCCTTGTTTCAAGGAAGCCTTCTGCATCAGAAACTGTTAGGTGCCTGAGGGATGAGCTAAGATGAGGAACTGTGGCTGAATTTCTGTGCGTGTACGAACTACCAAAACCACTCTCAACTGCATCGGGAAGGCCTGATTCTGAATGCCTATAAGTGTCAGTTGAATTAATAAACTTCATTCACTAACTCACTGAGGATCAAATTCTCATCCTGAGGTGCACAAGCYGATGAGTAATGTGAAAACTACAGTAGCTAAGAACAGCCCAAGGACTGCAAATCCCATTCCCCTTGCTCCTTCTTATACCCAGTGAAAGAAAATAATGATTTACTTTCACTGTATACTAGCAGTAAAATATTTTTGGTTTTGTGCTTTTTTCAGTTGTACTAGCCAGACGATAGAGAAGTGAAGGAAGCCTAGAGTTAAGATCCTTACCATCCCTCTGTGTCAGCTGTACRAAGGAAAAAGACAGTCTGTTCATATATGCCTCCATGCAAATCCTAGGTATTTTTATAGCTGTTTACAGGAGCATTTCTCTTCTTTATAGTCTTGTATTGGATGTAATTCATATAAGATTAGTGCTAAACTGTCATTGTTTCAAAAGTTATGTTCATAATTCATAAAAAACAAAGATTATTCCACAAAATACAATTTAAAATGGAGAAAAACAATCTGTTGACCTTCCTACTCMAAATATTATGCCTTTAATATTATTTTATAAAGTATAATTAGTATATTTTATAAAGTATTAATATTATACTTTTAAAAGTATACATTATATTTAAATTATTGTGCATTTTAATTCATTCACATGGAGAGAAAATTCACTTTGAYTTCTAAAAATTCTTGGACTGAATTTTCATACTGCAAAGATGTTATAATGAAAAGAGTGATTCTTAAGCAGCTTTCAAAACAAAACCCTTGAATCTCCACCTAGAAGATTTRTCTACTGAATTGTTGATTTTGTTGAAACTGATAGTGTTTTTTTTTTCCTTTGATGTACAATATTTTTTTTCCTTCTCATAGAAAGAGATATTGAACTAAACCTGTAGGTATTTACAGAAATCACTGAGAGTTAGAAACCAATTCATTTTTCTTTGCAATATTAATAGATGAGAAATGCTTTCTTCCTGAAATTGAAATTACTGTATTAAGTAGTAAATAGAAGAAGCAGCACATAATCAAATATCTATAATGATAATTGACTGATTTCTCTGATTTCTAAATTTAAGCATGTTTCCCCTAAAATTCAAGCATGTTTATTAATTTGATACTTTATCTATGCTGATTTTTATATTTTTATAAAGATAGCATTTCTAAATGTACGGAAGTATTTTTTAGCAGTAACACAGTCTGCTGGCTGTAGAAGAATTTGAGTAGGCACAGTCACAATATCTTGATTTGGCTTATCTGATGCCCGCTTTAGAAACTAACAAATCCTACTTCTCAACCCAATATGTGTATTAATGATCAGGATGTATTCAGAGAATASGAGCAGAAATAAGTACCTATTTTGGAGCAAATCTTAAGAAACAATCTTGTKGAATCATAAGCTCGGCAGGATGATGTCGACAGCAGCAACAGAGAGGAGAGAGGTGGGATTTACACTGGTTAGGAATCTGAACAAAGACCATCRGGATAAGATCTACCTTGATGACAGGAATCACAGAATCATAGAATCAGTAAGGTTGGAAGGGACCTCTGGAGATCATCTAGACCAACTCCGCTGCTCAAGCAGGGTCACCTGGAACATATTAGACAGGGTTGCATCCAGGCGGGCCTTGAAGATCTCCGGAGAAGGAGACTCCACAACCTCTCTGGGCAACCTGTGCCAGTGCTCCGTCACTCTCACAGGSAAGAAATTCCCCCTCACGCTCAGGCAGAACTTCCTGTGCTTCAATTTCTGCCCATTGCCTCTTGYCCTGTCACAYGGGACMACTGAAAAGAGTTTGYCCCCGTCCCCTTGACACCCTCCCTTCAGGTACTTGTRCACAYTGATMAGATCCCCCCTCAGKCTTCTCTTCCCCAGGCTGAACAGGCCCAGCTCTCGCARCCRTTCCTCATAGGGCAGGTGCTCCAGCCCTCTGACCATMTTTGTAGCCCTACACTGGACTCTCTCCAGTASCTCCATGTCTCTCTTGTGCTGGGGAGCCCAGAACTGGACACAGTACTYRAGATGAGGCCTYMSCAGGGCTGAGAAGAGGGGAAGCATCACCTCCCTGCACCTGCTGGCAACACTCTTCCGAGTGCAGCCCAGGAAACTATTGAACTTCCTGGCCAAAAGGACACATTGCTGGCTYATGGTCAACTTGTTGTCCACCAGCACTGCAGAGCTGCTCTCCAGCAGGTCAGYCCCCAGCTTGTACTGGTGCATGGGCTTATTTTTCCCTAGGTGCAGGATCCTGCACTTGCCCTTGTTGMACCTCAGGAGGTTCCTCTCTGCCCAGCTCTCCAGCCTCTCCAGGTCTCTCTGAATGGCAGMACAGCCCTCWGGTGTGTCAGCTTGGGATCATCAGCAAACTTGCTGAGGAGGCACTCTGTCCCCTCATCTGGGTCATTGATGAAGGAGTTGAACAGGATGGGACCCAGTACCGAGCCCTGGGGGACACACTAGCCACAGGCCTCCAACTGGACTCCATGCCACTGATGACGACCCTCTGACAACCTTTCAGCCAGTTCTCAATCCACCTCACTCTCCAGTCATCTAACCCACACTTCCTGAGCTTCTCTAGGAGGATGTTATGGGAGACAGTGTCAAAAGCCCTGCTGAAGTCAAGGTACACAACATCCACTGCTCTCCCTTCATCTACCCAGCCAGTCATTCCATCACAGAAGGCTATCAGGTTGGTTAAGCAGGATTTCCCCTTGGTGAATCCATGCTGCCTACTCCTGATCATCCTCTTTTCCTCCACATGCCTGGAGATGACATCCAGAATGAGCTTTCCAGGGRTGGAGGTGAGGCTGACTGGCCTATAGTTGCCTGGGTCCTCCTTCTTGCCCTTCTTGAAGGCTGGAGTGACATTGGCTTTCTCCCAGTCCTCAGGCACCTCTCCAGGTCACCATGACTTTTCAAAGATGATGGAGAGCGGCTTGGCAACAACACCTGCCAGCTCCCTCATTGGGTGCATCCCATCTGGGCCCATGGATTTGTGGATGTCTAGCCTGCCCAGAAAGTTAAGGATCCTTCTCAACCAAAGGAAAGTCTTCCCCTTCTCTGGACTTTCTCCCTCACGTCCAGGCTGCAGGATTCTTGAGGGCTGCCCTTAGCAGTGAAGACTGAAGCAAAGAAGGCATTCAGTAATTCTGCCTTCTCCGTATCCCTTGTCACCAGGGCCCCCGCCCCATTCAGTAGCAGACCCTCATTTTCCCTAGTCCTCCTCTTGCTGYYGATGTATTTGAAAAAGCCCTTCCTGTTGTCCTTAACATCCTTGGAAGACTCAAGGAAGCACAAGATTTGTTTGTTTTCCGTAGTTACTTTCTTTCCAGAGTTAAAAGATAGCACAGATACCAGTTTAAATTATATTCCCAAGATAAGCATATTCAAGAAACTTTACTGAAGGATTATCCAGTAACAGCTAACACTCCAAAAAACTCTGAAAAGTCTCTATTAAAAACAGAGAAGTCATACCCATGCACTATATGTGTCAGCTTAGCAGAAAAGAATAATCTCTCGTTTAAGTATTTTCATGATCAACATTAAAGTATCATGGGAAATGTGGAATATGAAAGTGCTAAAGTAAAAAGATACAAGTCTAACTACATTTTTATCCCTTAAATCTAGAAATTGCTAGCTGGGGTAGTTTAGATAGCTGCAGTATTCCTATAAACTGATATTATTGCAAAGAAAATAATGCTTAGAAGTATTAACTTTCTGGACTGTATCACCTTTAATTTCAGACTGTTTGTCTTTGAAATTTGGATATCAAAGGGTTTTAAATTGAGAAATTATTATGCATAAATAAAAAAATAATTTGCTATTTGTATTTCCCAAATTTCCCTAGAATTTCTCTGTAATGATTGGAGATCTATGATTAGTTGTTCTTGTGTGCTGAAGGCTCACAGGGGTTACAGCAGTGGTAACACCGTCTCCTCTTTTCCAGGCTCTCCACTTCCTCTTTTCATGAGGGAGCATTAGGAAGTGGAAGGAGGGGAGGAAAGTTATATAACACAATAACAGCATATTTTATTTCCCTTACATCTATTTACCACTTACAGCAACATTATATTCTTCATTTTGTATAATAGGATTTCCTTTTTATTATTCTTTTCCCCAGAGCAAAGCATTACGAGGACTTGCCCCACTTCCACCCCGCCCCGTCTTTTTCTTTTTCATGTTTAGGCCTAGAAGCTAGAAATAGATCTAAATTCAATGAGTATGAATACCCAGAATACTACTAATACTCATATTAAAAAAAAAAAAGGGCTACCATTAAGATATTCTTTAAAAAAAACCCTGCTTTCACATGGAAATAAAAAAACTTCCATTTAATAAGAACCATTTCATATTATAGGAAATACAAATGCTACATAACATGTACATGTAAAGTTATTTATTTTTCCATTCTCTACCCCCTTCCCTTCAGTTTCTACAACTTTTCTAGAAAATGAACTTCCCACGTAGAAGATACCCCTCACATCAGCCTGCTATCAATGTTTATAACCCTGGAGCTCTGTGCTGCATGATGATCTGGCTCAGATCAGCCAGGTGCTGCCCTAGATAGCAGCCTTTCCCTCTAGGCACACCCTTGTTTGTAAAGTAGGCATGCAACCTACTTTAAAATTTCCCACCCACATGCACAGACACACTCACACAGAGTTAGCCTTTTCCTTGCTAAAAGCAAGGCTTTAAGGAAATACTCTCTCTGGAGTATTCACGTTTCTATTTGAAAAGTAACCCAGTGGCAGGAGAGCCTGTAATTCGGTGCAGTGTGACCCAGCTCTCAAATATGCAGCCAATAATGTTTTCCCTACTAAACAATAACTGTACTATGAATGTTATTTAATAAGCAAACATCTGCCTCGTTGAAACATTCCGCATTCCAAACTTTCCAAGAGGTGATACAATTCAGCCGGTATGGGATTTTGTAGCCCTTTATGGTATATTTATAAAGAAATARTGTGACTAGAAAAATATTTTAAAATCACATATAAACAGCCCATAGAACACTCTGCTATACTGGTGCCTTAATTAGAAAGATGAGAATAGCAAAAAAGCTATGAAAGGCTGAAGTAGTTTCAGAACAGATTGCAGAGTATGCAGTCAGCCATAATTTAATAAAAAATGTGAATCTGATCCTGAATGTTACTAAATGCTAAAACCCCTTAAAGAAGTCGCTGGGCATTGCTGAAGCTCAGCATCCTAACATTAGGCTCCAGAATAAAAGTCACACTTAAGCTAAACTATTAATCAGCAAAAGGCCTGCAGAAGGCTGTAGCTTAAGCAGGACAGGGGTAGTGCGTGTATGGGGCTTCAGTGCTTCTGACCTCCCCACTAAGCAGTAAATTTCCTCCGACATCCCTAATCCTATACAATCCAAATCTCTGTAACAATGCCAGCTTTATTGTTTTGATCATTTTCTTGGCAGCAATGTTAGAGCTGGTTAGCTGCAAATTACTCTGTCTGAGCCTCCAAACATGAATACGTTTATGAACTATAAATTATGTTCAAAGACATGTCACTCCTGCCTTCCTAGCCTTATACAAAGAAGTCCATTAAACTGTATATAATATGGGCTTAATGCTATTTCCTTTGATGTCAATGGAGAAAAAGGCTGACCATGCGCTTAATACGTTGGTTAGGGTTTTGACGAGCTYGGTTCAGAGCTGGACTGCTGAAGTGTCTTCCTCTATGATCCAGAGAAARCCAGTAATTGCTATAGCAATAAATATAACCTATAGCCTATATAACCTATAGGTCCTGGAATCCAAAGATTCACATCTTTGGAGTAGGTAGGCTAAACTAATCAGTTTTTGCTAGCTTGAGTTTTGATCCTCATTCTCCTGTGATTTAAGAAGTGAATTTTATAAGGAAATAGTGGGATTCAGCTGTATATAGAAGGGAAGTTGCAGTTTCTGCTTTCCCATTGCTCTGAAGAATGTGTCTAAAGATTGGAGGAAAATGAGAGACACAGAGGAGATTGGTGGGAGGAATTTTTCTCAGCTAACTTAGTCTGACGTAATCATTACTGACTTTATAGTCTATGGAGATAAATAAGCATTTTAGGATATGATTCATCTAAAGTATTTTTTTTTCTTTGTCTTTTTTTTTTTTTTAAGGATTCTGTGTCTTCTACCACAGATATGCCTATTTCTCTTCACTGACTACCATAGGAACCTAGCTGAGATGAAACTGCCTCCAGTGTCTTCATACAGTCTAATGGACCTTGCTCAGGGTGRCTCTCAATGCTCCTGTTAGCTAAGACATGTAAATCTTCATTTGGATAACTCATTTTGTGGCTTCCCACTCTAAGTTCCCATATGWGGAGACAATGTGAGGGGCTTCAAGGCTCTGCACTGTCCCAAAGGAGCCAGGCACTGAGTACCTACCTATTGTGCWGATTATTCCATCATTACGATCTCTGAGGCTACGTGTGTATTGTCAAATTAACTCAGGATTTAAACTCACACTTGATTTGAAACTCTGACCATCAACATGCTGCCTGAAGACTAGACCAAGACCAMCTGGTCGTGATCAAGGTCACCACTAGATCAAGACCACCTAGTCTAAGCTGGAAAATGGAGGCAGAGGAGCTGACCTGCATGTGCTTGAATAGAAGGATTGTTGAAAGCTCAGTTCCCATCTACCAAAATGGRCTGTACAGATATAGCTGTTGTCCATCAGCATTATAATCAATTATAAAACATCTTAAAAAAAAGAAAAGAAAAACATATACAACAGAGAAATGAACACATCATTTCTCTCACTTTCCTGCCTACACTCAGAAGCCAAAGCTATGTATTGCAAATTGAAGTTATATTGGGTTGCTGGACTTATTTACAAACAGGAGATGATTTAGCTCTCCATAATAATTAATATTTTTATGTTTATTTCATTGGGAACAGAAGAAAATTGGCTGTTTTCTGTCAATGTATTAACTATTAAAAAGTTGGCATTTATGAAATGCCACATAATATGGCCACAAATATGACTCAAGAAAACACATAATATTTAAAGCTATTATGGTATGCATATATGACAATGAGGATTGATGATACCAGGATAGCCACACACACACAAAGGAGTCATRTTGGAAAACTACTAGGACTGTAGGTCTCTGAAATCCTTTCTCYGCTCCTCCAAGCTCCAGCCTGAATGAATCTTTCTTTGATATTTATTCCATATTGTAAGTCAGTATCAACTACAAYTATGTGAAAAACTATGGCTTTTCACAGAGTGCACAAAATGGTGTTTTACTCCAGTCCTGAAGCCATCTTGGCTGTGTTCTTTGCCACTTTTGCATTCTACTTGTCTTGAAGACTAAAAGGATCTGTTTCATTATAATTTTAACATTGATTTACAATATACATGAATGCTCTATTCATAGCATTTGGAAAGGATTTCCAAATTTTAAAAATTCTTCTATGAAGGTGAAAATAATACTATTTATCTGACRTCTTTGACTGTCCTAGCTACCATCTATTTTTGTATTGTTTTATTTCCAAAATAAAGAACAAACATAAGTAAACACRATATTGTTTCTTGCACCTGTTTTTTTTACATAAGTGAGACTTGCATTGTAAGACTAAATTCTGAGAGTATCCTGTATGTACACACAGCCTGATGTTTTTTGCCAAATATATAAAATAAAATAAAAAATAATGAAATAATTAACTTAGAAAATTAAATACTAGATTTCCTGAATGKTTTGATGTTCCACAGAAGATCTCAGAGCCATAAGAGAGTTTGCAAACAGATTATTTGCGCAGACAAATATGTCAAATAAGCTGTTGATGTTCTTAGCTGCAGAATTGCAAAGACATGTTTAATGCACATTTACTATATGACRTCTGAAAAGATACTTATGTATAAGCATTTCATACTTAGACCTCAACCTGGTTGTGYGGAAAGGGGTCATCTTTTTGAATGAGTTCTTCAAATATTGGTTATGGATACACATGGAATGCAAGAATTCTCATTGATCTGACTTCCAGAACAGCTTTAAAAAGGATAAGTAGGTCCTAAAGGGTGATTAGAAGTTTAGCTCCACTATTTCTGTCTCATGAATAACATACAGGGAAAGGAAGAAGAGGGAGAGAGTGATACTGGAATTCATTTCTTTCTTTGTTTTTCCCCGAAAATGATGCAATTATGAAATGCTGTATACAAATTCACAATCATAGCACTGTATAATGCTACCATGAAGACCACTTCATGTAAATCTGCAAAAGGTATTTTTGCAAGTGAATCATGTTGTATAGCAAYATATGTAGCCATAAACAAATTCTGAAGGAAGGTACCATTACTTTGAGGAACGTGTAGTACTGTCAGGAAAATAAATAAATAAATAAAACCACCCCTTATAATCAGTGTCATAAATACGTAACCTTTTCGGAGAGAAACTCATATTAATTCAAGAAGGGGTCGCTGATACCAGATGGGGAACCTCTGTGCTACTGGAAGATTAATGAATTGTTTTTACTACACTGTGTCATATAATTGCACAGTACAATTAAAACTGTGCAATATTGAGCAACATGATTACAAAATTTGACATATGATGAATGCATTCATTATTTTGGTTCTATTTTAGATATAGAACACTTTTTTATTATTGTTATTATGTAGTTTCCAAATTTTTAGACACTGCTTGAATGGAAGCATTACAAAAATCTCAGTATCAACTCCAGCTCCCTGATAGCTTTTATGATTCCCCTCCTCATTTTAATACTGTYAGGAATTTTGGAGTTGTTTACCTTCTTTTGACTTACAAATAATCACAATATACCTTTTGCCCGTTTCTTCAAATAAACACTTCTCAGTTTTTGTCTTTTTATTTACAGTCTGCCCATCGTGCTGCAAATTGTGGGCTTACAAATTGTTCACATTTCAAAATATAATTTCAGCTCCATCATCAAGGATGTTCAGTCTCAAATTACTAATTCATTATATTTCTCCAGCAATGAATGGTCAAAAACAATCAATCCAATTAGGCAAACAAAATAACCTTCTCTATAAATGTACATCTACAAACATACACACGTACTGCTTATACTAGCTGCATTACCTTATAGAATCTCATAAAAATAATCTATAAAAATGGCTTCCATTGCCGCAGCATTCTTTCCAACACAGAAAAAAAGTCTTGTGAACTGCTTCAAGAGCCTGACCACCTCTTTTGATCCTCTGGATTCTCCAGTGTCACAAGGCAGTTTGGTACCAGACAGTTTCCTAGAATATATTGTATAATTGTAAAATTACTGGGTCTGTAAAATGTATATGTATATTAACCCTTTTTAATAAACAATTTGATACATAACTAAACAATATCTTCTCTGTGCTCCACAGCTGTGATCTAACCATAATACATAGGACTACTAACCTACAACCATGAAAATCAATAAAGTAGAAACAGAAGTCAGCCTTATCTTTTTAATACCAGAACTGCATATTCACCCTTATCACTAGAGAGAATTTGAAGCACTTTTTTTTTTTTTTTTTGAAAATGCTAATGGACGATGTATTCTTCACTCCTTCGTGTGAAGTGCAACAGCTTTTTGTTATGTAGGTATCGCCTCAGATGACAAATGAAGTGAACCTAGCTCATGGCTTCTGTGAACGTCTGTTAATAGTTAAAACTCAAGTTTCATCTAATCAAAATAAAAGACACTTGCAAAATCCTGGTCRCAGTGAAATCAATAGCAATAACCATCGACATAAGTGATGTTGGGTTTTCAACTGTTATGACATGCCAAATGGCTTTCATTAAAGCTACCGTAATTATAATGCTGTTGATGATACAAAATCCTAAATTCTTTATTCAGTTACTTTGAAGCCTAAAGTAATGACCTAATAAGACTCAATATGTACTTCAGAATTGGGACTAATAATAAAAATAAAATATAGTAACAAATAATGTACTGCATTTACATCTGTACTTTCAGCCCTGAGCCAAAGGCATGAGAGTAACGACAGCTAAAAGTAATAGTTTATTTTCCTARTTTTGTGTTAGAATAGTGAAAAGAGCAACAGACAGGTAAACACACATCCACAGACAGTTCAGCTGATTAATTTTCCAGCCAGTAGACATTCATTAAGTGAGTATGCTCATTCCAGTGTGCAGAGTCTGGGAGCAGACCCCTAGAGGACATTTCAGAAGTCAAACAGGCCTGATGGAATGGCTGATAGAACAGTACAGCAACCAGCAGGAGATCCATATTTTGGAATAACTCCAGAATTTCTTCTCCACGGGACAATAGAAATGAGCAACACTACAATTAATAATTTCTACCTGGAGGGATAYGTGAAATGGATGAAAACAAAACATTTTTTTTTCTTGTTCTTCTGGTCATGATTCTGTGGCTATGTACTACTACAGTAGCTATTGCTTTTTCTTTAATTTCGATTTCACTTTGTGCTGCCACATGCAGACAACAGCGCATTCCTTCTTAAAGAGTCAAGTTATGGTCCTTGAATATGAGTTATAGGACTTATACAAGTTAAAACTGAAGGAATATTTCCTCATTTCAGGAGTGTGAAGCTCTGCGTATGTTCATCTGCAGTTTCTGACATTTCTACTTCTTTAGTTCTGCAGTCCAGAGTCACACTGTCTCCTGCATACGTGTTAGCACGCCACAGACTGCAGAACTAGGTGCTAAATTAGGTAGATATAGTGCTGAGAAGTGATCCAGATGCCTTTTGCTCTTGACAGATAGATGCCTTTTCTTCTGGACCTTCAAATTCTTCCTTAAAAGTCACCTTTATGGGAATGTATACAAAAAGCCTACACTCCAATAATGGCTAAGCAGGTGGTGACTTGTAATTACTGTGATTACTGCTATTGACTAGCTACAAATTGTGCGCACAGTGTGTCTRTGCTAAAACATCCTATTATTCTTGTTTTCCTTTCCCTTTGACATTTCACACTTGTTCTTTTTATTTCTTTCCTTTTTTTTTTTTTAATTCTCCTGTAATGTCATCTCTTTAAATTTTAAGATCTGTAGAGCATGGTAGGATTTGTTTGCTTGTTTTTTCATATTTGGGCCAACAGACTCACTATCATGTCACTAYCCTATAAACCAAGAAAAGATTAGATGGGACCCCTTGTAAGATAAAGGGTACTCAGTAAAATTCAGGATATCTCATTGTGTCTTACATGCATCTGTATATGCATGGACGTGTACATCTGCTTGTGTGTACCCAGTTATATATACATATACATCTATACATATATTAACCTCAACAAAACTATTTCTTCAAAATAGTTTCCTGCAGTAGAAAATAGTTCTCCTGCAGTAGAAGTGGTAAAAGATAATAATACTCTCAAAGGAAATCAAAATTAATTTTAGTCCTAAAACTTTTKAAAGTCTGAACTGAAAGAAAAGGTTGAATTCTTAGAATTCATTTTGGTCTTTCCCAATGAGAACAGCTGACTAAAAGGCGAATTCAAATGTGTTTCATGATAAAAAGCTATCTTATCTCTAGGTTGAAATCCCTTTATTTCYGTTGGCAAGAAGTTACACATATAAGTATTTCTAGTGCAGTCAATAGGAATAAGGAGCTCCTAATTTGGCACAAATAACAATTCTTTTTTTTTGTTTTGTTTTTTCATTCTCCGAAATTTCCACACTGTGATATTCGATCACACATTTCTGTCCAGTGGCAGTAAAGCATTGTGTGAAGYATCAAATTAGTCATGACTTAATGGAGACTACATTAAAAACAATAAAGTAGAATGCAACATACCAGAAAAAATTTCATCCCTTAAGCTACAGCTATCGTTTAATGTAGCATATGGCTAGTAGAATTGGAATAAAATGTTAATTTTCCCTTTGTTGACTTTTTACAGAATAACAGAGACTGCAATAACCTATATTCAGAGAACACAACAGGTCAATGTCTTTGCTGGAGTGCCTCTACTAGCGTAAGTCAAAACAAAATCAGAGCGAAAAGTGAGAAGGGGAGTTTGGGTGAAGTGGGAAAAATCAGCAGYTGTCAAATCCTCAGATATTCTTTTCTAGCAACTGACTTTATGATCACTGTATAATAAGGTCTATATGACAGACCTTTAGGTCTATCTAAACTATGTAAACTGTGTATACTCTCTTTCTCTCCCCCTCTCTCTCTTTTTTTTTTTTTTTTTTTTTTTTAAGAGAGAGACAGTGGTAGGCAAAATATGGCTGCTTTGTTCAGAAATGCACTATAAAGACATCTCTTTGGTTCTATTGCCTTCCTGTTCTCCCAAATTTCACTTCAGGTTTTTCAATTAATGAAGCGCATTGATTTTGCGTTAAATTGACTTTAATGTGATGCCTTTCATCTGATTTTATGAYGAATATTGATTTTTATTTAGCATCTACTGTGTGGTTTCAATAAAAAAATAATGTTGTTGATGCATGTTATTTACCATTTGATCTGAGTTTTATAGCTTGGGGGAATTCTTGAAGGCTTATGCTATGTTAATAAAAAGCTTGACTGGCTCATCTAGTTCAGTTATTAAGTATGGAGATGCTCCTGTTATATCACAGTAGTTTTAAGATTAATTCTTTAAACTGAAGGGCTTTGGTGCTTTAAAATGCCACTACTGTTTGAAATCAACAAGTGACATATTCGTCTTTTGTGGTTACTTAGCTTGCTTTTACTTTAAGATATGATTGCAGAGTTAGAACAATAAGTAAACCTTTTTGCCWTATCTACATTTTTGAACCATAAAACCAAGTCTGAAAGGAGACTCAGTCACAAAACTTACCTTCTCATGCTCTTCAGCTGGATTTCGGGCTATCCAGCTGCTAGGAGGTACATCTGAGCTATGTTCCATAGTTTTCTCTGGGATGCACTTYTCTTATCTGGAAAATTTGCACTCTGAATTTGCACTTCGTTTACCCTTCTGATGGTATCCTATGACTGACATCAGGTACAGTAAAAGACCAGTTAATTATCTTTCCTAGAAGATTTTAATATCATCTGCCTCAAGGAGAGTTAGGAAATCCATTTAAATCAGAATGCTTACAAAAGAAATATAAGGAATAATGTCTTAAGAGGTCCCTGATTTTCCAGATGCTGCTGAAGCCTTCAGCTGAAGCGTCGYGATGTTATAAACAATTTGAGCAAAACCCTATCTTATAGGAATCCTGTTACGACAATATATGTTACATCAATACATCATTTTTTTTTTTTAATCCCAGAGGCCTTCACAAGTGCTTGGGGATCCAAATTCTGTTTTCAACTTTTCAATATGAATCACAAACAAATGTCCTGAAATGTTGGTCTAATTGCCTGCTGCAACTAATTGTATTGTATACTCAAGTACTGTCCACCAGCTAATCTCAATTTTTGCAAAAAATATTAAGCCTGTGTTGATACAGTGTGAACAAATATAATTTAATAGGTCCTGGTTCAATGTTCATCAATTATTCATAAATTATTATTTGYTAGTGATTTATTTGAATCATAATTAGATACAGATTATAAATCRCAATGTACTATTTCTCTCTCCTGATGGCTGACATTTGTTAAGCTAGGAACGAGAGCATGTCAAAAATTGAACATATGAGTTTTCAGGTAAAAATCACTAATAAACAAAAATAAAAATTTCAAGATCTGTAGAAATCTTAATWTTTAAATGCTATCCTTGAAATAAGGTGACCAGGAATAAGAATCATAGMATTTATTCAAACATTTGAAAATAAGCCAGCAAGCCACTTTGGTCAATTTTATTTACTGATGCCATTACTGATAAACTGGACTTCAAATTAGAAAAATGATGATTCAAATAAAATATTAATAGTTATAGGTGAATTTACTTGAAAGATAGAGATGAGATGAAACTATCCAGGGTACACTTAAATAAAACAAATAGCAAGGAGAAAAGACATATATATATATATATATATATATGTTTAATGATGATTGACTTAATGGTCATGTCTTTCATTGCTATTTCAGCTTAGAAGACTATTCTTTATTTTGAAGTTTTTCTCCTGTTTAGAATTGAGATTTCTAGAGGTCACTTTTGATGAAAGAATTTTTGAACATCTGTTATCTGCAGGCACTAAAAGATTAGAACTGTCATTCTCAGAAGTATGTATTGACAGAAAACTGCTATTTTTTAGTCTAATTTTGCTTTGAGAAACTATTTAATACAGTGCTGTCCATCAAGTGGTTATAGAAGGCCTAAATACGAAAGATAATTTGAAAGCACTCAGTGTCAGTGTCATGTCACCCACCAATTACAGTATACTGAAGGCAATCTGAATGACATATGTTCATATTTGATCAACATAAATACTGCACGCATCAATATGTATCTGATGAACACTTTTTGACCTCATTTTCTAAGAAAATGAGATTCATGTGATSATCTGTCTTTGTTTGTTTATGTGTGTGTGTATTCTTCCTTATGTTGCCTCTATAAACATTTTTGAATCTATTGGTAGATTAGAACAAACAAGGGCAAAAGATAATTAAGTTTCTCAAAGTTTTGTGAAAATAGGTATTGATGTAAAGGAAATAAATTCAGTGCACTCTTCAGCTTCATGTTAAGCAATAGATAATCCATTTTACAAATGCCTCAATCACTGCAAAAAAGCATTAATAAAATTATTGCAGCCAACCACAAGACACGAATTGGAAAAAAAATCTAGAGCTTATTAGTTTCATGCTCTCAGAACGACCTGTTTATATCTTCTGTAAATAYTGTTCTGTGAGGAATATTGCATTTGCATTATTATTGTAATTGTAGTCACTTAAATCCTGTGATGTTAACTTTCTATCAAAAGAAATATACGTGAAGCAAATATATACACACATAAAATATAAGTAAATATACTGACACACACATATGTAAATGCAAATCCCAAAGCAAAACCTGGAGAGAGAAACAYATATTTCTGTATATTTTCATATATGTATATTTGCATCCAATTATAACTTGCAGTTAAAAATAAACCTGTCTGTACTTCTTTAATGTTTCATGTGAGTAAGTCCTATAGTCCCATCATTTCTATTTACACTTAACACTCATGGAAATAAATTATACCAAAAAAAATAAGAAAGTCCCCCAAATATTGATCCAGTCAATATCATTTTTTTTTAATTTTATTTTTCCTTCTGCTTCTTCTTATCCTTTTTTTCCTACTGTTTTTGAACAAGTAGAAAATCACAAGGTAATGATTTTATTGTACCACGTGCATTCCTTTTGTTTTTTGAGGATATGCACTAAATATGAAACCATCTGAAACAGAATAGCCAATGCATGTTAGTCTTATGTCAGATGAAAACAAAATAATTGGTTTGAATTAAACAAATTAATCTTTTATAACTCTTTCAACAGAATCTTCACTTGGCCTTGAAGTGTGGTTCAGCATAATAAAAGGCTAGAGGAGTGTGATCTGTCAAGGGAATATAATCTGATTCCTTTTCAGCACTGAAACTAACCTGGGAAATTTGTGAGGTAATAGAAGTTTCATTTCAGATTATGCCTGGGAAGCGGCTAAATCTTCTTTTCTCCAGGAAAGAACCATCCAAGATGGGGATTTCCAAAGCATTTGCTCCCTAGATAGATAGATATAGGGACTTCTATAYGTATACACACACACATATAATATAATGTAACAGATACATATACATAATATGATTTATATACACACATATATACATTTATATAGATAAATTAAGTCATATCAGTAATTTAATGACTATTCAGCATTGTTAATAAGTTTTCAGTAACCACTGTTCTGAAATAAGATGTTTTCAATTTAGTACTTATGCAAATGCAGTCACTATGCTAAATGAGCTTTTTTTTTTTTTTCCTTTTTTGGGGCAAAAATCTTGCCAAATTAATTACAATTAATTAGAATTGAAAATCTGACATTATTATTCAGATACATGTTTTTAAAGTTATTTATGCCCAGGATCTTCAATAGTATTAAGGCCTCAATTCTTATTTCAAGATCAGATACATTGTGTGTGATTCAATTACAGAYACATTTAAATACCTACATGTAGTTAGGTGTCCATAATAACTAATAAATATCTCATCAGTAAAGCTTGATTAGGTTGCCACACATAAATATTTAGCACTGTCTGAGATACCCTAAGTTATATTCACCCTCAATCTACCACTCCAGGAGATCAGCYCATACATCCAGTAACATACCTTTCAGCCCTGTGAAGATGTCTTGAACAGTTTAGGGCATTTTCTATGATGGTAAGATACCTATATGTGAGRCACTGAATTGATCTCAGCAGTGTCAAGCTGGACACCTATTTACTGATCAAAGTTATGTTCTTCTTTTCCTCACAGTAAGCTGAGTATGTCTCTAGATTCCACCAAGTATGATTTGGTTTCCAAAATATAGATGTCTAGCACTATTTGATGTACCCCAGACTATCCAAAACACCCATGTGGGGCTGGCAGACAAGACATGGCACATGCAGGAGATTCATCTGCTTTTGGATAGGCAACTGGAGGTAACTTGTTAARTGGCACTCAACACTTACACATCCAAACAAAGCCTCATTAACTGTATTGACTAGACCCATGTTGATCATAACAGAAACTTGGATACATAGTTGTCACATAAAAATTAAATTTGGACATCTAAATGTGGATATCTAGGATGTGGAACAGAATCTCACTCCTTATATCTTG
The DNA here is from genome assembly GCF_003343005.1 of Rhea americana. NCBI lineage: Eukaryota > Metazoa > Chordata > Aves > Rheiformes > Rheidae > Rhea > Rhea americana. The sequence goes on from NW_028186423.1 coordinate 3,548,629, forward strand.
GTAGAAGTCACTGCATTATTAGTTCTTCAGCACAATACCCTCCAAGAAATTGCATGGAACATTATTATCTACCTCTAACAGCCTATGTACAAACAGCTACCTCMGGATGGCTTACAAATGTGCTGAGATTCATTGGCCTGTTTCAGATATTCAAATTATCCTGCATGTGGCCTAGTCACAATAGTGGTAATAAGTACTTTAAAGATATAATTCATCTTATCAGTTAAAGAGTCTATACTAAGGTGAGATGAACTGTGTCCTAGCAGCTCTTGCTTTTATCTATGCTATAAAAGCAATGCAAGAGACCAACTCATCTGTAGACACATAAGACATGCCTGGTGAGTCCCACCTTCAGCAATTTATTATTCTTCAGTGATTTATATATGTATTTGAGTCCTCAATCTTTTTCTGTGCAAAAACTTAGGTGCCTAAGTCACCTGTGGATCTGAATGTCCAGATACATTATTGATTTTAATGAGAATTAAAGGTCTAATCTCAAATAATTGGGAGTTAGCTAACTACATATTTTAAAACATTTGACTCCTAATACCTCATGCAGAACCTTGAAGACAAATACAAAAAAAAGGAGTCTGGCTAAAGGCAGGATTGACGATATCTGTACTGCTAAATAAAAGAGAACCAAAGACCCATGTATCTCTGCTCCTTCTGCCAGGTGCAACAAACTGACTTAAATCAATTATACTGCTCGAGGACAGACCTCTTTAAAACTGATGAGAGAAAGCTGAGGAAGGAACTGGGTTCCTTATCGTATACACTGATTTTTGTTATCTCATTCCATGGCAGTGTTTTGGATTTCTGCAGCTGAAAACTCTCTCTGTCTTTCAAGATCTTGCCCTAAGCTAGACAAGTGTCCATATAAACTAGCCAGCTAATAACTACTTGGCCACAAGGACAGAGGTTGGTCTTTGGCCCTCTTTTACTAAGGAAGGAGACATTTGTGTCTTTAATCCATTGCTTTTTAATATAGGTTAGGACCTTAGTAAGACAGAGGCTTCTACCAATTTTCTCTACGAGCTAAATGTCTCCAGGGAAAAAGACTGAAACCAGTCTTCTAATTTTTTAGCAGTTACAAAAGGTTATACTTACAATGTTCATGCATTTACACAAAACATCAGATTCTTCTTCTTCTTTTACTGATTACTTTACTGGACAATTTTACTAGCTTTTTGGGAATTTTTTCTCAGTAACATCCACCAGTTATTTCTGAGAGAATCAAAACAATGAGTAACATATAATTTGAAAATAAATCAAAAGAAACATTCTAATTCTATTCAGACCTTCTGTTTAGAATTTGAAATTCAGTCTTTACACCCTAATCCTGCAGATGTATTTCAAAGTTGATTTTTCACTATTGTGAGTTGTTAATTAGCAACTGTGCTGTGATGKTTCCAAGTCATTCCTTTAACTTTAATCTAATCTTCCTGATTCTTGCTATTTTTGYTTTCTGGTATGTTAAATATAATCATATTTGTGATCTATACACTCTCAATCAGTGGCCTAATAGAAAATTTTCTTTTCCTCCTAAAAATTTGTTTGATTTAYTAATACCGCTGTAAGAGGTATCATCTCAACACTTGCAAAATACAGTGAGCTCAATTTCCAGTCATTTTTCATACCTTCATTTTGCTATAGTCACTTCCTGTTTTTGCCTTAAAGCTGCTCCTCCATCTGCTCCTACCCAAAAATTGTAATTAAACATCACACATTTTATTAGCTAATGTTATATGACAGGTGCTTAGCTTGGCACATTCTTTAAAATATAAGTAAATGAATTCTGTAAAAAGGGACACAACAGAAATAGTAGAAGTACCAGGTACTTTATTACATGTTGTATTTAGTGACAAATAAAAATAAAAACATATTCTTCATTGTCTCAGATCTTGAAGAGTTTCCAATCAAAGCAYATATAGAAAGGAAAAGGATATACCTCAAGACAGGTAAAGAATGTGCTGACAGCAAAAATATCATGATCTTTTTGTTTGTTTCTTTCTCTCTTTAGTATGGGAGGAGCACATAGAAAGTAAAGAGAACACTGGAGGGAAGGAGAAATGGGAACTGAGCAGAAGAGAAAAAAGAATATGCAAAAAAAATGATGTTAACCCCCCCAAAAAAACACACAAGAAAACATCAGCTGTGTTTACATGYTTACACATAAGAGTCATCTCTTGCTGTTGGCCCATGACGCTTGCTCTTTGAGACTTCAAGATTGATTCAAGGCACTCTAATGCYTTTTCAATTTAGATTATACTTGGTGATGTAGCAAACTGTCATGAGATGGCATTCAGCATTCAATTTGAAAAGTGGAAATTTGCAGACAKTATGGCCACAAGTGAAATCCAGAAGGTAAGTGTGGATATAAAAGAAGTGGGAAGTAGAAACTGATTATTGGAACACTCTCATCTCCTGGTGCCTGGGATCCCACCAGCTAGGTATTAGTAGACGTATTTAGTAAGACCTCTTACATGCTCTCTAGAGTCTCCTGATAGTTCTTTAGTTTTTCCCATAGACAAATAACAGAGTGACAAGAAGGAGGCAAAATGTTGGCTTCTAGTTTTCCAGTAGAGGGACAACTCCCTGAAATATTTTGTAGATTCAGACTTGAGCAAGAGAATTCCCATGAAGGTGCCTCATCTCCCTCTAATTTCTAAACTGAAGTGCCCCTGGTGTGCAGAGTGTGCAAATATCTTCTACCCTAATCCACCTATGACCTGAGCTCACTGTCCTCTAGGCCCTCAGTTTTCAAAGATATTTGAGAGTTAAAGTATGATTTCACAAAGATTTTGTTATTTTAAAACCTTTGAATGAAACCTTTATGAATTTAAATTTAGAGGTTCATCTCATGCACATTGTGCAATGAAAAACAAATTTATTTGCATCACTGTTTATCTATTACCTTAACTACTCATTCATGTCCAGACATTTTTAGTCTTAGGTTTRTGTAAAACACAATTAGAATAGGTGATAATATTATCCTTTTGCAGTGGCCAGGAAACAAATATAGGTCATGGTGGACAGGGTTGAAATCTTTCTTCTATTTGTGTGGTTTTTAAAAYACATTTTCTACTAGACTCTGGAGCAATTCTCAATCTTTTCCTCTATTTAATTAGTCTTTTCAAAGTGGAACAGCCTGAAGTGGAGAAAGCATGGATTCTCATTCCCCTCTAAATATTCTATTCAACCATCAGAATTTTATTTTGGAGATATGACTTAAGCATTTTCAAGCAAAGGAATAATTTCAATGTGAATATCTCTTATTATTGCTGAAACTTCTGTCTGCTAGGCTACAAGTAAAGAGAAAGGTATCACTTCCACTTTCTGTTGCAATCTGGAAGAAAAATTGTCTTAAATATTGAATCCCAGGGTAATATTCAAAGCTATGAGCCTAGTAGAACCTCTAATAGCTACAAAGAGTCTGAGGCCAAACTGTATCTTTCTCAGCACTTCATGTTACTTGTGGTAGGTGGCTTGTATTTCTAATGTTGTCATTTGTATGTCTCATTCATAGGTGCTGAACTTTTGTAGAGAGCCTGAATGTTTAGTTTGCTGCAACAAACTCAGTCAAAAAATATTGAAAGTTTGGGCTATTGTAGAAATGGCCAACTCCCTTAACCTCTAATTATCAGAAACTGGATATGCAGAAARCACACTTAGAAGGACTCATCAATAACTTACCTAATAAAATCATTTTAAAGGTTTCCTCATACATGCCATTAAATGTCATGTATTAGCCCACAGAATTAATATGTATTACAAATATATCTGCACTACRCAGTAAATTCCTTATTCGTTTTCATGAGCTTTCTTTTCCATTCATCACTAATTTAGTAACATGCAAGCGTGTGGTSCCACTGCATAATTACAGGTGTCTGTTTCATTTTTGCTAGACAAGTTATAATTAATATGTAAATTCTTTTTTTCTGTGGGAGAGAAACATGTTGGGATGCTGAAGAGCAGTGTGCCAGCTATTGGACAATGACAGGACAAATATAAGTAGAGTTCATTTTTTCTGTGTGCTGAGAAAAGTAAATTATAAGCTCTGCTGTCCCTTACTACTGACAAAATTKTGCAAAGTTATGCATCAGGAGACAGATTCAAAAACAGCAGAAGCTGAAGCGCAAATACAAACATGAAACAGAAAAGGAGACAAATGGTTGCCTTGTACTCATGCATGGTAGAAAAATCATACAGGAAAGAAAAAAGCCACAGACAGAGAAATAAAGTCGTATAGAGAAATAAAGGAAACATGGAGCTTATTCTGAATTCAACTTAAATAAACGTATAGCAAAAATAAAACCAGTGTAAGCTATGCTGGGTGTAAAGGAGAGTAAATGGTGAGTCTGAACGACTGTGAGAAACCAGACAATTTCCCATGTCCATGACTATATTATCAGTATCAATWCTGCTGTCTCTGAAAACTTTTCTACTCACTGACAACTTCAGTGAACCTAGGACTAACCTCCTCCTGATAATCAACAAAACATCACAGATTAGATCCTAGAAAAATAAGACTAAAACAAATATTGCCTGTATTTTTTTTCCCCTGAATAGGAGAGCTCAGTTTAGCTTTTATGCAAGACTTAACCTGACAGTTGTCAACGTAGGTTGTATGTTGCACTTTTATGTGATTAAACTAAATTTCCCAGGCACTGAAATTAAGACTCCCTTCTCAGCCCTGAAAGAATCAGACAGTTGACAGCCTATTTGTCATTTTCCTCTATTCGTTCTTCTGTATCCAAGATTCATGATGATAAGAGATCCAGTGTTACATGTTCTTGCTGTACTATATGGAATTCCAAGGACTTCAGTGGGACTCTTTCGGGCTACATGTCCACCACACTCAGGAGCTAAAAGATTGTCAGTGAGTGTAATGCCATGTCAATGCAAGCAGCCATGCCAAATGATCTCTTTCAGATTCTGTTTTAAAATCAGTTATCTCAAAACAGATACCTTTGTTCCTGCTGTTTACTCTGAAGGATATAATATCATCTGTCTTCTCAGCCTTAGTCTGCAAGATCTTTTCATCTCTTCTTTCTGTGAAAGGTTATCTATTCCTAATCATCCTAGCATGCATATGTTCCTGTATGAGTTCAGCACTTTTGAAGACAGGTGACCAAAAGTGCAAGCTGTTGTCCATGAGAAACCTAACCACAAGTGCCTCCACARTTCTGTACTTGAGTTACACAGCCATGAACCCTTGGGTCATGCAAGAAATACTTTGCCTGTCATACTGGAGGTTTTATTTACCTTTTTGGTTTACATGGTCATATTCAGTTCCCTAAATAGGAATAAAATTTGAAAAGATTTCGTTAATATGTAGATATTTCAGTTTTTTATTAATGGTTGTTCCTAATTTTCTAGATAATCTGTGCATAAAGTACAGTCTTTTTAATAATTAAGTTTTCTTACAAAACCACTGAATTGAACTCTATTTTCTCTCAATATCAAGTATTTTTTCTAGTATACCTTGTTTTCGTTTTCCTGTATTTTAAGGTCAGACATAGGAGTAGAGCACAGGACTAACTTAAAGATTCCTGTTTTTAAAACTAGCCTTGACCTCAGAAGAGATAAGAGAAATTTTATTTCCTATGTATCATATGACTTGTATTAACTTTACAAAGGCCAGTACTCCCTGACATAGGTCCAAAACAAGTAACGATTGATTATGGTATTTGTTCTATACTATTTTGGCAGATTCAGACACTAGTAGAAGATATTAACTTCTAAAGAAGCCTTTAAGTTTAAGCTGCATTTCTGATTCATCAAAGATTTTTTTTTGGGGGGGGAGGGGGGAGATGGTATTTTAAGTGACTATTTGAACATTTTCTCTGACATTTTATTTTACTTTTACTTCTGTTCTCTTACCAGTTTGAACACAAAAGTGAAGAAACTTGCTTTAAGTATACCAATTGCACARCTTTTGCACATATTTCTAGGGGTCTTACAGCTGTTAGTTTCTGAGTCAATTTACTACAGGAGTGCTGTATACTATATTCTGCTGTGATACAAGTGCTCTGATCCTGAGGTAACTGAAGTTTCATGTCTCTGTTCTGCCAGAAACTCCRCTTAGTTGGACTCCTGTGTCCACATAAAGCCAGAGACCTCGAAAAAGCCTTGATTAAGGGAGTTGCCCTGAAGCTAGGAGGCAGAAAGTGAGTTCTGTGATGAGAGCTCTCGCTCAAGACATTTGAGCCTTTCAAGGGAGATATCACGATTTCTTTCTGCCAGATAAATCTTGAAGATTACTGAAGATTTCAAACATTTTGCTCAGCCACTATCCTATCTTTATAGTGTTCTTTATAAGCAGACAATATCTTCCAGTTTTAAGGCTTCACAGTTGAGTATTCAGCTCAGTTTGGGACTGGCAGAAGACTAGCTGTTTCATGTATTCCAGTTRCAGAGAATCACTGTAGAAATTATCCAGAAAAGTATTACTTTACTGAAAAGAGTGAGAAAAATACATGAATATCTCAACTGTACTGCATAGCCAAAATCTTTCTTCAATATCCTTTTAAGAGAAGATATAACTGGACTCAGAACTCGTAGCAACATACATCCATTGGACATAGTTTCTGATGGTAAAGAGAAGGTGTTTTGAAACCAGTGAAAAAAACCACAAATCCACCACTAGATCTCCTYTTACAAAAGTTTCTATTCTTCTTGGAGACCAGGGAGACAGTATTCAGACTCACTACTTTGATAAGTGACAAATTCCTGGGGAAGTGTTYCTCTGTATTTTGCTCCACACTGAGAGGTATTCTTGATTATCCTGGTTACTGGAAGACTCTTATCTGACCCATTTGATATCAKCTCTCCACCCAGACTGTGCAATTTCCAAGGCTGTGCATGCTTGTACTCACTGAATATCTGATTAAATGTTAGGGAGCTGGACATTTCTTAAGGGCTACCACCAGTAAAACTGCTGAATCAGGAATATAAACCCCTCTGTCCTGTCCCTGACTGCAACCAAAAGCAGATGACTAGGTATGAGTACAAAGAATCAAYCAGGTACAATATAACTGTACTATACATTTTCCTAGCCTTCAATAGTTGTGATGCAGGAATAACTCGAACCAAAAATGGATTTCATGTTTTTAATAATCCTCAGCTAATTTCTCTTCCATAAACTTTTTCAGGTTCTCCTGAAATGCATGAATTTTTCTTACTTTTTCTGAGAGKTGGTTCATGCATTCACTTTAAATAAAACAAATACTGATTCATTTCCTCACTTTCTTAGGAAGACAAAGTTCTCTTTGTTAAAGGAGGTCTCATCTACTTACTTTATTGACCAGTTAACCACAAATTATGAAACTCTTCCCCTCTGTGTCATGATTTAGCATGTGTATTTCAGCATGRCTCTAATCCTGGATCTTATTTCACRTTCTCAAAGACCGAAACAGAATAAACACACACCTTTCATGGCTGGCCTTCATCTGGGATGAGGTACAATGATTATATGTGATGACTATATCTTTCTTTAAGCTTTCTGTAGCAAAACTTACGATAGATTTTTCTGGAGTAYTTTAATATCTAGGTCAAAAGAAGTAGTTAGAGGAGCTGATGAACACAGCCTTTTAAATCTGCTGTAAATCAGTATGATTTCAATGTTTTCTTCAGGATAAATAGATATTAAAATGTGGACAACAAATTTCAGAATATGAAGTTTTCTAATTTCAAGATCAGGAAAGTTTAATTATTTGTTTGCCCTTACATTTGATTTTTTTTTTTTTTGAAAAAAATGGACAAAATATTATTTTCTTTTTTCTTCTTGATTATTTTCCTTCTATTTTTAGTATTATTAACCAAAATTTAGGAGAAAAACAAATAGAAAAGGAAGAAGCATGAAGTATGAAAAGTGGCATAAGAGAAATATTTTAAAATAAGAAATTCAAAAATTGAATAGCATGAGTAGAAAATAATTAAATATACTAAAAGACTTTTAAAATCTCAAAATATTTCATGCATTTTTTTTCTCATTATTAAAGTTTTATTAAGTGTTTTGATGTATAGAACTGAAACTAAGCATATACACTCTTTAATCTGGGTCCTGGATACACTATGATCTGTATAACAGATCTGAATAATAATCTGAATAGTAAAATTCTTAGAATACAGTGCTGTAAATAGCTAAATGAATTAACGAAGTGTGAAGCTGTGATCTGTATGTGAACTCATATGACAAAATACAACCCCCTTTCTCACCCCTAAAGACTGATTATGAGAACACAAGTTTCTCAGAAACCTTCTACATGATTTTTCTATCATCATAAGATTGTGCTTTCTTCTGATTTTTGATATGTGTGGTAGAAGCCAATGAAATGTAATTAGCATAACATTAGAATAAAATATGAAAAAAATCTTTCTAGAATCTACATACTTGTTTGCAAAACATAACCTATACTCAGAGGCAACACAGCCCAAACAAACAAGAATCCAAAAAGGAAATTCTCACCTGTCATATCTGACATTGGCAAGGCCTGAAGGAATTTCTACTAAAAAAAAAAAAAAAAAAACTTATCCTAAGTAATCACATTGATGTATGTAGTTGTGAGCATATGCACAAATTTCCATGATATTTTAATCTGATCAGTATCTGAGAATCCCAAATCTGGGGAAATATAAACTCAAGTCCGGTGAAAATAAAAATAATTTTAGCCACTTCAGGTGATATTAGCGAGTATATTAATCAAGACTCTCAGTAAAAAGTAATTATTTTAAGTTGGTATAAATTAAGAGTAATAATGCATGTATTATGATTATTGCATTGGATCTGCCTTTGGTTATTTAGGGTCATTTAAATTTGTCGCTTATAGAGAGTAAGTGGAATTGATTGCATCTAGAGCAACCTGAAACTTTTCAAATCCCCCCAAAATATATAAAGCACTGAACATAAAACATACTAGTTTTCCTATCCTATACATTTCCTATACATATGGTGAGCTATCAAAGGAAAAGGTAAAGACCAGATGCAGTAATCTGGAAATAAGGAAACTCTTTCTAATGCAAATAGTACAAGTAACATCTACCCTATATAAAATAGTTTACATAGTTTACTCTTTTAGGAAATTAAAATCAATGTACATGAATCATCTATTTTTTTCACATACTTGTTTTTTGCCCAATGATTAGAGAAACTGGGGAAAAAAAATCACATACAAAAAAACATACACACACTTTCAGAAGTGCTTGTTAAAATGAAGTATTACACAAAAAATAATACACAATTTATTATACAATAGTCCACAGATATTTTTTTTCTATATATAATTAGGTGAATGTTCAGAGGAAAATCTGTCTAGTACCTCCAGATTCTGGGAAAAAAGTTGTTCCCTAATCACCAGAACTTCACTGATAACTCTTTCAATACTCCTCCATAGAATGTGATATTGTCTAGTTGATTCAGTTTTACACAGGCTATAGAATCTATAGGAGATTTAGGAGATCCTAGGAGAAAAAAATCATTTTTCATGTAAAAAGTCACCRGTTTCAAACAACCCATCTGCTCTTACTTACCTCTTTTAAGCTGTCTTCCTAACACCTTTYAGAAGACAGTGACTCAGTTTCTTCAGGGTACTATTGTGTGTATAAATGTTGAAATATTTTTATATCAAAATGTAATCATATTCATACATTAAAATCTTTCATAAAATCAAAATATTAATAAATTATTAATAAAATAACARGATAAAATTCAGGCAACACCAAATAAACAAAATTATAGGAGATAATGTTCAATAATAAATTACAGTGAGATACAGAATTCCTTCTCTCTAAGCTGTGGCCTGGAGGGTTATACACATGTAGATGCATGTTCCTCTGTCTCTGTGCGTACAACGAGCCAAAATTTTCAGCTACAAGAAGCCCACAAGCCATTTATTTTTAGAATGCAGTCCATCTCTTTACATACTTAGTACAAAATTGCAGGCACCTGATTCTGAAAATATTGGATAGATTTCAGAGAGATAAGCAATTGCAAGTTTTTTTTTTTTTTTTTTTATGTATAGACAAAACTCCTGAGAAATTTATGGCCTGTGTCCCTACAGAGGTGTTTGACCATCTTCCCCAAGTTGTAAAGAAATAAATGTACGTAAAAATCTATAACGACATACAATTTACTTAGAACTCACAGAAATGCCAAACAACAAATCAGTTCACAGTCCTTCTAAGACTGCCTAATTTAGGAGCTGTCCCGTCTAACAGTTAAGAGTTTAGTATTGGAGGTACAAACCACTCCGCTTTGCCTAACTGCCAAAATATCCTACATGGAGAATAAAAGATGCAGGCTATTGGGGATCTAATCCACTTCAGGCACTGTTCTCTCTGTTATCTATACCRGAATGATAGACCCTCGGAGGGTCGTATAGTTAGTTGAATCTCTCTCACTGAGTTCATAGGGAACAAACTGATGATACCGAATATTTTTACTTGGATTCGGGCTGTCTAGTTCTGCTCTATGGATAAGCTTCTGAGAGAGAGATGACTGGGGAGAGGAGGTGACTAGACATTGCACAGCACCTAGAGCATTTGCCTCAGAAGCATCGAATGTACAAACTGAGCCCCGGACGGTCTAAGCGTGTGAACTCCACGGACTCTGTGCAAGCGCATGCAGGCCCGAGGCCACCTCCACACGGGGCCAAAGGGGTTTTGCCCGCCGTGCCATGAAGTACCCTACCCCTGAGGCCGAGCTACCGATATCGGCCAAGAAAGCAAGAAAATTAGCTGAAGACTAAATGTTAGTCAAAGGTAAGGAGTGGAGCTGTGAAGTTTTGGTCTGTGATCTCAGAGATTGTTTTATTGTTGTTTTAAAACTGGTAATAGACTAATGTAAAATTCAGATATGAGCTATGTCCAAAACCTGAGAGCTTCTTCTTTTACTCTTGACTCCAATTTCCTTTTAATAGCTCTCCATTTCATCCTGTAATTATGATACAACTGGCTACATAATCTCAAGAGAAAAGGTCGTGATACTTTTCTCCAAGACAGATCTCTCTTTAGTCATTAAAATACTTTCCTCGGGTTTAGATTCAATCTCTTTATGCTGAATGGAGCCTAGAAACTTTATCATCCACTTCTTCAAAAATCGGTACTCAGTTATGTAAAAAGCTAATTGATATGTTCACATTTTTGTAAGATATTAGTCAGATCACATCCAAGGTGGATAAAGGCACCTCCCATTCCCTGTAAGTTTACTTTATTGTCAATAGAAGACGTCAGGAAATGAGGGTTACAATATTTACTGTAAGTGTAACGGCAACTGACCCTTTCTTTCCCTGGTAAATTAAAAAAAAATAATAACTTTTCCCTTCTATTACTCATCACTTATATCCAGAAAAGTACCACTTGATCAGCTGCACCGGTAAGACTGTTTAGTGGGATCACCCATCAAAACAGTCTGAGGAACTGATTCAAGTGAGAAATAATGAAGTTCACTCCATGGCTGGATAAATTTTTGTACCATTAAAAWTGAAAGAGAAATACTGGAAGAAAGAGGAAGACAATCTACTCAAGACAGAACCAGACCAAAAAAAAAAAAAATAGTTTTTCAAACTACTCCCTAAATTTTGCAGACTGTGTTATCCTCTGACAGTCTAGAGAGGCAACAGCATTTAGTCATTGACTTACCCAGATCACTCTTCTGGCAGTCAGACACTTAAAATTTTAGAGAGAGAGTAAAATTTCAGTRTAATAGCATCCTAATTGGTGGGACAGTATTACACTCTGAATTTCTGTCAAATTTATGAGTTCARTTTTGTGTRTTCAATTCTAGAAAGAGAAACTTGTAGTTATACATTTTCCAGTAAATACAGAAAACAGCAGAAGAAGAATTGAAAAAGAGAATTGTGGGCCAAAACTGCAGACTGTTTTTCAAGCACTGTTCTAAACTTTCACTTTCTGCTCTCCGTGGGTTTTCCTGTAAGAGAAAATGAGCAAACCCATTGCTTTATGTGTACAGCCCACTTAAATCTATAATTAAAGTTCTTTCTTTTAATATATGGCRGTTTTAAGATGAGCTTACAATAGAACTTTAACTTTTTTTTTTTGCTGAGTACCACTTATTTGGTAAAAAATGATTGTCGTTTCTAAGTTATTTTAGTAATTTATATCTTTAATCAAGTATATTAAGCCTTTTTTTAAACCTATCACTCCTGTAGGCTTACAAAGTCTACTAAAGTAGGTCTACTTTATTGGTAGTTATATTTTGGGTCAGAATTTGGATTCCTAAGAAAAACATTCTACACATGTGGTTTTTAGTACCTTTGGCCTTTTCTTTTATCTTTTAGTATTAAAGCTTARTTCATATAAGTATTTGTTGGTATTTCATTTATGTTATTTATGTTCATTTTCRAGTTATGATTCTTCTGTAAACTTAATTCCAAATTATATATATAGTGTATATATGCTATATATAGTATATATTGTATATACATATAAATACATACAGGATTAGCTAAAYGTAAATTTGAAAGTTTTCAAATTTTGTAAGTTTTCAAACTGTTCTTGAAACCATGTGTATTCTTTGTATTTAAGATAGGAAAATGACARCACTGTACTAACTGTGATACAAGACAGATTTCTGAGCTACTTTCTCTATAGCTGTCTATAAAGATGTATTCATCCAAACCTAAGAGACTAGAATTCTTTACTGCTTTTAAATCAGTAATAATTATATGAATTACCTCTGAGCCAAAAGTCATACACTTTCTATACAAACRACAATATAGTATAATTTGTACTTTACAGAACAGTAATGCCCCTAAGACATTTGCAATATCATAATATGCTAAAAAACTTATTTTACATCCAACCTCTATCCTAAAATTGCAGAAAAAAGTGAAAAACATACATCTACCAGAGGTGGAAAGTAGCACTCTCCTTTCTCTTCAGCTGGAACTGGAAGAAGTGTAAAGAGATGTTACTCAGTTTATTGGGGAGTGGAGAGACTTTCATGTAAAAGAAAAAAAAAAAAAAAGGTGAACTGAGAGCCAATATGAACTCTTCATATTCCTTCAAGAGGACAGCACTATAAACCCTTAAAGAGAATTAAGTAGCAGGGAGGGAAAAGCAGAATTTGTACTAAAGAATCATGAGAACAATGTGAGTACAGGAACCTGGAAAATCAGAAGTCTCTATCAGAGTAGTGAGAATCTGGAGCAGCCTTCTACCATAAATAACAGAAATATAATAATTAGGATGATAGGTGACTAGTTTAAACAAAGATTTATATAAAGGAAGATCTTTTTTCAAGACAAAAGAGATTGAACTTGATGGTTCAAAGGACCCTTTCTTTTGCCCTCCTTTTCATATATCTTTCCCCCTCCCCCCCCAAAATCTGGAGCTGCTTAAGTACACTACTACATGTTTAGTCTGGCAAATGTGATACCCAAGAGAAGAGGTTCATAATCAGTCCCAAATTAATTTTTAAAAAAGATTATATCCTTCATTCAGTTTGCTATTCCATTCAATCTCAGATCAGTACCCAAATTGCCTTACACTTTTCTACTTTTTTCTTCTTTAAATCACATTGCCTTAATTTAGCTAAACTTCAAGAAAATAGATTTATTCTCTCAGAAGGAAGATGGATAATTAAATCTTGCTTGAAAATGATTAAGTCTCATTGAGGAAAAAAACTACTGAGAAACATTTAATTGTAATTGACTGAAAGAGTGCTACATTAAGAGAATATAGATTAAAACATTTGGTATGCACAATCAATATGGCTCTAAACAAAAAAAAATAGTATTTAAATAGGAGCAGGCCCCACAGAGTACAAGTGATCTCTGCTATCTGTCTTCAAGCACTTGATAGTAAATATTAACAGTAATGACACTGCAAAATCATCATGCCGCTATAATTTTGGTACTTGCATGAAGTATGCCTTCTATTAGCACCTTATGAGCTGGGATATTTTCAGTTCCTCCCTAAAAACAAGTCTATAAATGGAAGAGAAGCCACAAGAAGGACTACTGTCATGATTCCACTTGTAACACCTTTTACAACGTTTCCAGATGATAGCAATGATATTCCAAGCCTTTCATATCCATTCTTGTCTCCTTCTTTGCCTTTGCTGTTGGGTAGTGTCAAGCCAGTGTTTCTCCGGGAATTAGCTTACAAAGACTTTTTTATGGCTGTTCGGAGAGCACCTTCCCACAGGGACCTTTAGTGTCACCTCAATAACGCAACCAGCTGCCTCCAATCCAGTGCCTGGAATCCCACATTTATTTTTACCTTTGACTGGATTTAATTTTCACATAATGTCAGAAAATATTTACAAAAGCTCAGCTTGAGTCCTGATTTTTTAATGTTACACATTCTGACAGGTGTCATTTAATGGTTTAGTGACGAGGAAGGAACAAAGAGAGGGAGTCTCTGGAAAAAAAAGAAAAATACCAAAAACAAATGAACAAAAACTAATGTGTTGACAAAAATCAGCTATGTTTACTTTTAAAATCCAGCATGTGTTTAGTTAAAGTAATACTGTGTGGAATGGTTCTAAATAAAGCAACAAGTTATAAAGCCTGAGGCCAAAAGAATGTCAGTTTGCTCATTATTGCACATTTCTGAGAGGGAAGGAAAGCTAAGTACGGGAGGCATAGAAAGAGCCTTTTTAATTTAATTCTGAGTACAATCTGTACCAATTTTAAACAATTGAATTTAAACAATAGACATGGGAACCTGGTGTTGGATTAAAACTAGGTGTTTATTCCATAATACCAATAGGAATGCACATTTCTAGACAAGATTTTGAATCAGTTGCAGTTAGTCTCCTGATTACGCTAGAAGGCAGATATGAGATTTGATTTGGACTTGGACACTGATATTTACAAAAATCCACATCTGAATTAAAGATGACAAAATACTTCTATTTATCATGCAAGCTATTAATTTGTAGATCACTAATAGAAGATGCTTCACAGTAGAAAGAAGCTAGATCATTTGTAACGAGACTGACAGTCAAGTAAGATAAATGTTTTGTGATCTTGCAGTGATTTTTTTTCCCTCTTTGGGTAGTTTGCTTGCTTGYTTGTTTGCTTTAAATTTGTCTGATTTGAAATCACTCTGTTATGGAGCTGCACTGTCATGCACAAGAACAACCAATGTCTGTATACCTCTTACTCATTCCCCACTGCTCCTGCTAAAAATAACATTGAAAACTAGTGACCGGCCCAATATTGACTTTATGCTGATATTTCTGATATTTACAAAGTGTGAAGCAGCAATGTATTTTTGTGCCAGAGCAGAGACCATATTTTGTCTTTCTTCCTTAGTGTGAGAGTTTCTTCATATGGCCATAATTTCAGTAAGATCKTGACAGCTGCACAGCCACATTTCTCATCCCAGTGTCCTTTGTTTCAGAGGGGCAAATCAAGAARTGTTTTACTGCTTTTGGGGGCCTGCTCAGCTCTATTCTGAATACTAAGACACTTGTCTTTCCCTGAGTCCCTTTTGATTAATCTTTTTCCACTCTAATTCTAGGATCCAATATAGAGAATCATACAATGTCTTGTTTTTCTCTCCATCCTGAAATTACAATTAACAGGGAAGGGAGATTATATTAATTCTTCCACATGACCAGGTCAAGGCTGAGACAAGCTGTGCATTTATTTATATTCAAAATACTCTCACAGTAAGTTATTACATCTAGTAAATCTGAAGGTAGGGTAGGATCTCACTCAAATTTTGACAACTTTTGTATGGATACTATGTCTGATCTTGATATGTAGCCTCCACTTCTAGTCAGTGAAGAGGACAGATACTTCCAGGGTGCAGTGCATCTCCTTCAAAAGCAGTTGTCTAAAACAGGTTAGATGAAGTATACTGTAGACTGGCCTATTTCTCCATTTTTGACTACAGAGATGTTTATGTGACTATCACAGATGAGGAATTCTGCATCTAAATAAATCTAATGTCAAGGCAGATGAAAGTCACCCTCAGCGTTTTAGTTATACTTCTCCCCATCGAAGTCAAGAGGAAATCCATCCTGATTTCAAATGGAAAACTGTTGCATCTTTTTCTTTTTTCTTTCAATGAGACAGAGTTCACACACAATTCTGATGATATGTGATATGTGTACAGGAACAGGATCTGCTAAGTACATAACTGCTGACCAGTCTGGTGTTTGACAAAAACAATGTATTTCCTTTTTTTTTCCTGTTGTCTTTACTGTATATGCTACAACAATATAACCCTACTTTATGAACCTCTCTTAGAATTTTCCATTCCATTTTGGTAATGCCAGTCAGATAGTCTACATAAATGCTTATTATTCTATTTTAGTACAAATGAAAATGCCCACTTTTTATAGTTAGCCTGAAAAGTGTTGCTGCAGAGTTATAACATAATATTAAAAAAGAATAATTTAGAGACTTTGGTTTGCTCCTGTGTGGTAAGGAACACATTATTTCAGCCTCTGATATGTGAAGGTCTAAAAGGTCACTTCTTTCCTTATACATGCAAGTTCTCCATAAAGCTAACATTTTCTTTTTCTGAATTCCATTAGCTTTTTATCAAAAGCCTGCAGGTGTTTTGATGTATTCAACAAAAGATCTATTTAGCAGGCATAGGGGTTGCAAACATTAGCAGGGATTGAGAACAAAATTACTGAAGATGTGCTTCAATGCATCTCTTCAGTATATTCAGTGCTTTAACTGTGTATATGTTGTTTCAATCCACAAAAGTCTTAATTAACACCTAATGGGTCTTTCATGTTACRTGGAAACTTCACATATGCTTGTTGTACAATCTTATTTACATAATAACGTATGAATTCATTTTACATTAACCTCAGCAATAACTAAGATGGTTCCATTAAGTCAAACCACCTTGTTATTAAGGAACTTTAATTTTACAGATTTATTTTATAGGATTTATTAATGAGCTATTTATAGTATAAAGTATGGTATAGAAGCAATTTTCCTAGAGTATCAAAGTTGAGTCAGCCCCATTTTGATTTAATATTTGTGATTTATTCTACAAACAAGGCAATATTTCTGAGCGGCATTACCAAGTACATCTTTATGCAGAATTTCAAGACATCTAAATTCATCATTTTTTCTCCTGATTACTTTCCAGAACACATCAAATAAATTATAGTATACATAAGGAGCACATATTATCTAGGTTCTACATAAAGATCAATATCTAAAGCATACCTATTTAGAATCATCTTTTCCTCTCAGGCTGATATAAAGCTATTTATTATAGTGGAGCTCTTTCTAATTAACTTCTGAGAAGAATCAAGCCCTTAATGTACACGTTAAAAAAGAATATGTTAGTAATGAATAACCTATAACCTGTTTAAACTCTGGTTATTAAATTCTTTGCAAAATCATGGGATGTGCTCACTTATGTTAGATATAGACACATAAAAATAATACATATTTCCGATGAAAAAGAGGATTTGGGGCTATAAAGCTAAACCAAAAATACAAATAATGCTTCATTTAAAATAAAATTTAGAAAAATGTAGAACAATTTTTATAAATGCAAATAACATTTACTAAGAATCAGTTCTGCCTTTTACTGACCTCTATGGAACAGTAGATTTAATTAAGAATGTTTGATATATGTTAAGGCTAAAGGACTGGGTAATAATATTTTAACTTAGTTTTTCTAGTAGCACAGATCTTAAAATTTTGCCCAGTCCTTCTGGTAATACGTGAAATGTGTTTCTATTTGAAATAAAGAATATCTACTGGAGATGGAGTTTATACTTTATTTCTTGACAATCTACTGTAATTATTATATTATATATGCTAAAAAATTGCACCTTTCCTCTCTCTCTCTTTCTCTCTTTATTAAAAAAAACAAAAACTTCAGTTTCTAACATTGGTGCTAACTTTGTATTCTGTGTAAGATTAAAAGCTTTTCTGTATCAGGTATCATCCTCCTCTAAAAATATACTTAGGTCATATTTGCATACGATTTTTGATAATATATTTATTTATAWCAAACTTCTATTGTTTCCAAAAATAGCATTTAGACTTGTTTAGATTCCCTGTATAGATAAATAAGAAAATTAAGACCACTGTGGAAAAAAACAATGACAAAAATATTCTAAGAAATTCTAAGAAACACTCGACCAGGAGGAAACTGAATCTGAAATTTGACATTGTTTGTTGAACTGGTCAGACTTCTATTCAAAACAGCATTTTTTTTTTCTTTCCATTGTACTTCATAGGAAAAGCAGTAAGAGGTTTGGTTTTCAAATAGTTTAATTTGCAAATAATTTCATAGTGTTTAATAGGTGTTATATTTCTACCTGATATGTTGAGAATAGTTTGTCTAATTGTATTAAATCTCCTATGAATGAATCACAGAAATCACTAATCTTGACATCACTTTGTGAGACACTTATAGTACATCATGGGAGATATAGTCTGGCTTTATATTCCAGCCCAGGAAGGACAATAAAACATACAAAATCACGATATATCAGAGCTGTTGAATGACAAATGTCCGTTTGGGTTTTGTTTTCTTGATAAACTAATTTTCCACTAGAAAGAGGACAGTTTTCACAGAATGTCAGGCACTTAAATTTCATTCTTTCCTCCTAGGCCTATTTGTTCATTCAAGTAGTCACTGGGATAGTATACTAAAATATTCCTGGGATTTCCGTAGGACCACTGGCTTCTCATGCCCAGAATTGTAACGTAAAAGTTAGATGACAGGGACAGGATACTTAGGACTATTTCTTTTTTTCTCTAGCCAATAAATCATTCTTCATAAATAAATAAATTCTTGGTTCTGTAGTATCTTGGATTGATTTGAAGGGATTTATTATGTTCTCTTCATTCTGTACCCAGAAACTTAGAAATCCAGAATACATGCAATGAGGTATTGAACTCGTCTGTCACTCCCTACRTGGATTCTGTAACCTTTAGGCTTTCATGTAATACTATTGACAACTGTTATGTTTAAAAATAGGTTAACCACTAACTGTGTTTTCTAAGGACCCATTCCAGACTAGTTGTGGGCATATAAAAAGCAGAATTTTAGGAATCTGGTGATCTATGTGACCATATAGTAAAGCTCTAAACACCAAAAATTGTGAAATACCATAAGTTTTTGGTATTTTTGGTATTTTTATTTATATTTGGTATTTTTACCAATTATTTTTTTTAGTCTCTCTCTCTCTCTCTCTTTTTTTTTTTTTTTTTAGTCTTCTGATGTGAATATTTAGTACAAGTTTAGTAGATAACACAAAGAGTTTTGATTCAGGTGCTCACATTGGTTTTAAAGCTATTTAAGCTCAAATAGCTTTTAAGCTATTAAATATACTTATATGTTTTAAGTTATTTAATATACTCCAATCTGGCTTTCCTCTGTCACTATGGATGGATACAGGTATCTTGATGATTTTGTATCTGTCATCTAAGATYCATCTAAAATATATTAGACCCCTTTACATGGGCTACTCAAGTGTTTAAATTATAGATGGCTATAGATCAGTAAGAAGATTCCGAAAACCTTTGATATATTTTCCAGTGTTTTATATTTTGTACCCTACAAATCTTAGAAAGTAAAATGAGGTGCTACATGTGATTTTCACAGCATTCTAATATGAAGAAAGACATTGTTTAGAGTACTTACTAATACACTACATCATCTCAGACTTTGACATTAATGACTGGGAAAACTACTGTGAATTATTGCACTTTGAAAGTGAGTCAACAAAGTAGTAACAATAAAAATACATCAGAAACTAACCTTTGTAAGTTGTCATTTGTTTTTAAGTATTTATGATAATAGCTTTTAATTATACTTCAAGATATTTCACAGGAAGAGTCAAGCACTGGTAATACGAAGCTCATTTGCTGTGTCCGATATTAATTCTTTAGTGATTTGAATAGTGACATTACCCACATTTATTAAGTTGTTAAAGACATAGATTAATAAATCTCATGTATTTGTTATTGCCTTCAAAAGGAAAATAGTTTCTTCTCTCATATGATAATGGAATGATCCACTATACAGAGAATTTCAGAAAACAAAATGATTCTTCTGAAGAGCAGTATATTAAAGTTCTATCTATCAGTATAGGGCAGTAGGGAAAAAGAAAAGAAACTCACATTTTCCCACTCCCTATTATAAGTGTGCATGGAGAGTGGGAAAGCCACTGAGCTAAGATCTGGATCAACTGGAGCGTTTTTGAAAAGAAGACTTCATTCTAATCCATTGATGTCTTCCACCTTAACAAGTGTAGATCTTGACAGCAGCTTACTGCAAACGTCATTAATATCATTACTGATTTTGTTCATTGTCTATATTAAAAATGAAGAAGCTGCTCTAAATTTATGACTGGTTTATATGCATACTTATATATGTACGTATGCATGCATGTATGTATGTATAAATGTGTATATGTATGTGTGTGAGGGGGTAAGTGGAAGTTAATACTTTCTCTGATGCTAGCTATCTGTGTAAGCTCAGAGTAAAAATCCGAATAATTACCACTATTAATGTGGGATGAGGAGTCTAGCTTATGTCACCTGGGTACAAGGAAAGCTTGTTTAGTAATAGGGAAATTCATGTAGGACTTCTCAAACAGAGAAAAAAAAAGTGGAAAAAAAAAAAGTTAAAAGCTGAGATCTGAGAAGCTATTTGAAATGAGAGGTCTTCAAAAAAGCAATCTGTAACTTCCTTCCCAGGAGAATTGCTTCATATTGGGGCTAAATTAGAATTACCCATGGATAGTCATTTTGGATTCTGTTCTTTCAACTCTTCTTTAGCTGTTTTTTTATTCCTGTCTACATGAAAAAAATAACCTTTTAACTCAAACAAGTTGTTATTTGTTACTAGTCTTTCATAYAGCCCACAAGAGAACTAGAGGTAATCTAGCAGAGAAAAATCCAACTGCACTTGGTTAAGTCAGTTTAAAAACAAAACTCACTCAAGTACTCAGTGTCATGRTGAGGAGCTTTTGAAGTCTTACCTGTACTGATAAACTGGGCAAGGACCCACACTCTCTGAGGGCAAACTGCATGGCCCGGCTTACGTTCATGCCTAGGCCCTCTTTCATCCCTTCAAAACAGAGCTAGATCTCACTCCAGCTAGAAACTCATCCTGCACAGGCTAACTGGTGAATGGGTCACCAGTTGATCTGAGAAACAACGATTGCAAGCCAAAATTTGGTCAGGGTGATCATGCTAACATGAACAAATCAGTATGGGAGATCATTCAAATTGGCSCCCATTACTTTATTGAAACAGAAATAGATAAATCATTTAGAATCTAGAAAAAAGGTAACAAAGTCAGTGAAGTTGTTTTAGGTAACATTTCCAGTCCTCTTCAACTTCTTCAACAATGACCTGGATGAGGGGACAGASAGCCTCCTCAGCAAGTTTGCTGATGTTACCAAACTGAGAGAAGAAGAATCTCATGAGGTTCAACAASGSMARSSSMRGRWTYCSSMMCSRRGGRRGRAWWAMCYCMWKSMMYWRKWMMRRYKGGRRSYKRMCYTCYKGRARRSMAMYYYKSMAARRARGRMCYYMRRRRMCYTKKWRRMMARKTKSYYMWKRRSCMRSMAWKKKSYCYTKKKGSCMARRARGSCMAWKGKYYYCYKGGGKKSMWTKGGRARRRKKKTKGCMRSMRGKKGRRGGRRGKKRWKCYKSCCCYYYYCYYMRRCCYKSWKRRGSCYYMWYYYSARKYMTKKKKYCMRKTYYKGGSTYCCCMRSWMMARRRRRGYMWSGRRSYWMYKGRRRRRRKYCMRWSKWRGGSYWMMAARRWKRWYMSRRGGSYKGRRSMMCYKSCCYWMKRRGRAMKGSYKKKRRRRSYKGGSCYKYTYMRSCYKGGGRARRRRARRMYWARGGGGGATCGTACTAATATTTATAAATACCTTAAGGGGAGTATCAAGGGATAGGGTCGAACTCTTTTCAGTGGTGCCAAGTGACAGGACAAGAGGCAATGGGCACAAACTGGACCACAGGAAGTTCCACCTGAATACRAAGAAGAACTTTACTGTGAGAGTGATGGAGCACTGACACAGGTTGCCCAGAGAGGTGGTGGAGTCTCCTTCTCTGGAGATATTCAAAACCTACCTGGACACAATTGTGTTTAACATGCTCTATGTGACCCTACTTAAGTAGGGGAGTTTTACCAGATGATCTCCAGAGGTCCTTTCTAACCTCAGCCAATTTGTGATTCTGTGAACATACATACATACATACATACATAGTACTGTCTCCTCTGGCTAGAAGACAGACCTGAGCTTGTTGCAGAAAGCTGAAGCCCAACAGGAAGACAAAGACAGAGCTCAAGTGAACTCAGTTTGGAACCCCGATCTCATCCCTCTTTGTTCAGCATACTTGTGTGAAGCTTCAAAAGAGGGAATTGCTCCCCTCAGCCTCGCTCGCATGGAAAATACAAACAGTTTGGTCAGTGTAAACCAAGSAGAATCTGCATATTCCACAAAATAGTCCACTAAAACTTTTCCATGCATCAMTAGTATGAACCAGACACTTGTGTTAAAACCTTGGAGCAACTCTTAGTGTAGATGTCAGGATTAGGTTTACAGAAAACAGATTCAAGCTAGATGTCCGTCRAGGCAAGAAATTAACACTGGTTTAAATTAGGTAAATCTAATTAGCAATACCAAACTAAATTATTTTTCTTTCTACTTTTTCAGGACTCTGAATAAATGTAAATATAATAAATATTTCCATTTTACATTAAAAGGTAAAAATTTCTGAATTTTTTATTTATTTGATGTTTGAATTTGTTCATACTATACAGAAAGGCAAGGAATTTGGTAGTCATGCTGAGCAACACATCATATTACAATATGAATATAGAAAAGGTTTGCACAATTTTTCTTGGAGCTGCTCTGTTTTAAAAAGATATTTCACTGACAAATCAAAAAATACATGAACTCAGGAACAAGTATCAAGGTATTAAAAAGAAAAACATTGTTTAAAGGGGATAAAAAGTACCAGCTGTAGATCATGTAAAATGACCTAGAGTTCTTGAAATATTATTAAGCAGAAAAGCTCATAAGAAATTAAGCATCTTGTAATCTATATCCTAGCTTCATAAGAAGTGAAAAGCTTTACTGAGTGAAGTCCAATGTTTCAAAATCTATTGCATTACTTATTAGGGCTAATTAGTTTTTTTTTTCCAAAACTAAGTTGRACCTGGTTTTTAGTTCAGTTACCTTAAAAGAACATTGAACAGAATATTCAAAACCTGTCTCCTCAGCAAAATATCTGTGATGTTCCTCAAGGCCCTGGCTGAAATATAGTGTAAGCTGAACTTGCCAAACTTATGAAATTTAACTCTGTAAAAGTACTTGGCCACATTATATTGATCTTGATTTAAATTACATTAAAAAAAAAATCCCAAAATACTTCTATAGGTCCTAAAAAAGCTTTTCAAAGATATAGCAAAAGGCCTTTGGAAGTTTTGCAACAGTCTTGGAGGAGCTGCTTCCAAAAGAACAAGCACTTGAATAAAAAGAAGGAAAAAAAGAAAAGGACACACAGCATTGCAGTGTGCATAGTTCATTGAAATTTGTAGACAGAACAATTTTCTGTGATTTTGTTGGAAATTAAATTTCATATATACGCCATTTTAAGCATTTTTAATGCAAATGAGATTCAGGTTTTAGTTGTTATTTATTTGCTTGCTCTGTTTGTTTGTCTTTTCTTTTTTTTTTTTTTTAAACCCTCTTACGATTTTCTACAACAGAAAAGAGGATGTGTAAGAGAGGACAAGAAAAAAGAGACACTACTTTCTCACAATCAAAACGGAAAAGAATATCCAGAAGAACTCCCACACACACTAACTGGAGTTACAAAGGCAAAGGCTTCCCCTTTGTCCATTACATACTGCTAACAGGAGCATTACTGCTTATAACCAATACCATTTAGAAAACACCCACAGACATTTGACCTTTATTTTCTGCCCACCAGTTGTGTTAAAAAAAAAAAAAGAAAGAAAAAAAAAACTATGAAAAAAGTTGGAAAGTATAATCACCAAGAACACTTATTTCCTCACTGTAAGAAGTGATTTAATATGTGTCTAATTAAAAGCATTTATCATCTTTCTGCTCTATCCTTTCTTGTCCTTAACTACAATACAATCATTCTAGTGATTGATGCCTTCAAATTGGTGTGTTTAACTTAGTCATATGACTAAAAATGAATTAAGTACTCAGTGGGTAAAAACACTTTGCTGAATGTTAGAATATTTATCATGTGACAAATTGTAGGATGTGAATTTTATTAACCCTTCTAATGTTCTTCTAAATATGGATTWAAATTTCTGTTGAAATAGGTCAGTTAAATAGGCCCAAATCTACTAACCTGTAGAGAACAACTTCAAGGGATATATGTAGTACACATTTCAATAACTTCAGAGGGAAATGGTTTTAAGGATTTAAAATACTGTTGAAAAATTTACTGGTCCAATGACTGTTAGCCTCTATGGGAACTGAATGGTATAGACTTATCTATTTCATAGAGTAGTTTTATTTCCTAAAGGGTTATTTTATTATTATTATTATTATTATTAATATGGATTACTTCATAGTTATAGCAAATTTGGTAGCTGGGAAAATCCTTAGCTTTCTCTCATTTGGTCATGTTGGAAGAAATTTTAGCACTAAAAGCCATCTTAGTGAATCAGAAACTAACCAAAAGTAATTACCAATATATAAATTATAATGAAAAGAAATTATAAATGTATAACTTGTAATGAATGACTTTTCTTGTTGGAAGTTACAAGAAAGAGCTCTGCAATCCTGTCTAAATGAAATAAGACATGTCTGATTGTATTTCTTACCAAGGCYCTTCTTCACTGAGAGTTGGGAGCTGAGCATACATTTTATGAGGACTTGTTCAGAATATGCTTACAATTTAGATATAATTTATGTGTTCCCACCCCAAAAGTAAAACAGAGGTTCAACCTTAGCAAGGTTGCAAAGCAAGGATAGTTTATCTACCATTTATTTTCCAGCTCACTCCAGACAAATCTACTCAGAGCTGAGAAGACGTAATCAAGGTCTTGTTTGTTTGGATGCTTTTTCGTAGGCTTCACCTCATTACACAAATCT
This sequence comes from Rhea americana, assembly GCF_003343005.1. Lineage (NCBI taxonomy): Eukaryota > Metazoa > Chordata > Aves > Rheiformes > Rheidae > Rhea > Rhea americana. The sequence goes on from NW_028186423.1 coordinate 3,573,695, forward strand.
GCATGAACTCAAGCACGCTTTCCAAATGATCATATAATAAAACAAACCAAAATAACTCATCTGATTTTAATGCAGAGTTTAATTAATTTATGGAAAAGTTTATAGCTAGGAACTGCACTGTGATTCAGKATGTTCTTTTTAATCCTGTATTCCTGACAAGTTTCCATCTAAAAATATATATCTATTTTAAATTATGTCTTTTAATTATATTGTTTTTATTATGTTGTAAAATGACACTATTACAGAATAGAATTGTAGGAGTTGTAGAGTACTTCATAGTATGTTCATTCTCTATATTCTCATCTTTCAGAGATATATTAAAGGTAGCTGTATAATATAAGAATGTTTCTTTTCCCCTCTATGCATTTACCATCAGGAACTAAAGAGACTTTGACCTTCAAAAAGTAGTGTAGTGTCACTCTCTGAATCTTGTGGTGCAGTCTACGCTATACAGTTCCCCCCTTTTGTTTGCCTTTACTTCCTAGTACTCAATGTCAAGATTTCATCTCATAACAACCAKCTGAGACAGTTTTTTATTTTGTTAGGAAGTGTAAGAAATCTCCAGTGCAGATGTCTCAGTAGAAACATATAATCTTCACCCAAATACTACAGAGTGATCATAGTTCTACTTAAATTGCATAATATATTTGTATAYATTATGCTAATTATCATTAGCTCCATAATTCCAAGTAAAATTTTGATTGTTTAGTAGACCAGAAAATTATTTAATCATATGATTAATGTCTTCTTAACCAAGGTTTATTATTAGGTTAAAGTAAAAATCTGATTTGAATTATTGTCAGGGACTCTGCCAATTTATTTGTTTCTATAATGATGAGAGTACCTAAACCATATAYTTGCTAATAATTGTGGCTATTTTGCTTCATTCTGAAGTCATGTATTCTGTGCATCATTTTGCCTTTCCAGGCTCTGAATATGGAGGGGGGTTTGTTTGTTTGTTTATTTGTTTTTTTTTCTTTTGACACTACATTGGGAAATCTACAGTCATTTTCTTGTCCAGGTTATAGCTGAACAAGACAGTACCTGTAACAATAAGTGTGTCATTTAAGAAACTTAACAAATGTAGCTAGACACAAAAACTGAACTCTTCACTTTTATCACACTTACTGTTTTGTTTTGTTGG
>NW_028186423.1:3575260-3734404 GCF_003343005.1 Rhea americana
AAATATTATTTACTCTAAAAATATTTTAATTATTGTGCAAGCTATTTTCTTCTGGGRAAAAAAAAGTATTAAAATATTTTCTAGTTGCCAGAAGAACAGAGGTAATCTATTTCTGTAAAAAAATATTTTTCCTTGATTTTACAATACGATAATAAGCATAGAAAATGTATTAAGTAACAATGATGAATCTAAATGATTTTTTTCATATTTTTTAGCTTATTTTTGTTGACTTCTATTTCTAAAAGAAGAGAAAAATTCATCCGGGAAAAAATAGTTTGTGTGCTATCTTATTTATTTTCTGATGGATTCTTTAATTACTTCTCATTGCAATGAGAAGGCATGGTGGGATAGCTCACATGACTGGAACGCTGTCATGGATGGMTATGTGCGTTATAGGAGAGACAGGCCAGGAAGGCGAGGTGGTGGAGCTGCTCTTTATGTGACAGAGCAACTGGAATGCAACGAGCTCTGCCTAGGCAGGGAGGAGGAGGAGGCAGCTGAGAGCTTACAGGTAAAGATCAAAGGGCAGGCTAGCATGGGGGACACTGTTGTGGGTGTCTACTACAGGCCACCTGACCAGGAAGAGGAAGACGATGAGGCCTTCCACAGACAGCTGGAGATAGCCTCACGATCACAGGCCCTGGTTCTCCTGGGGGACTCCAACCACCCTGACATCTGCTGGAGGGACTACACAGCAAGGCACAAGCAGTCCAGGAGGCTCCTGCAATGCATTGGCGATAACTTCTTGTCACAGGTGGTAGAGGAGTCTATGAGGAAGGGTGTCCTGCTGGACCTTGTCTTTACCAACAGAGAAGGACTGGTTAAAGATGTGAAGGTTAGAGATGTGCAGCCTTGGCTGCGGTGGCCACGAGATGGTGGAGTTCAGGATCCAGCAGGAGAGAACTAGGGCAACAAGCAGGATTGCAACCCTGGACTTCAGGAGAGCGGACTTTGGGCTCTTCAGAGACCTAATTGGTGGAATCTTGTGGGTTAAGGCCCTAGAAGGAAGGGGGGGTCCAGGAGAGCTGGCTAGTATTCAAACATCACTTCCTCCAAGCTCAAGAGCGTTGCATCCCTATGAGTAAGAAGTGCAGCAAAAGGGGCAGGAGACCTGCATGGGTGAGCAAGGAGCTCCTGGCCAAATTCAGACAGAAGATGAAAATACACACAATGTGGAAGAGGGGACAGGCTACTTGGGAGAATTATAGGAATGCAGCCAGAGCATGTAGAGATGCAGTGAGGAAGGCTAAGGCCCAGTTGGAATTGAGTCTGGCAAGGGATGTTAAGGACAACAGGAAGGGCTTCTTCAGATACATCAGCAGCAAGAGGACTAGGGAAAATGTGGGCCCGCTACTGAATGGGGCGGGGGCCCTGGTGACAAGGGATACCGAGAAGGCAGAATTACTGAATGCCTTCTTTGCTTCAGTCTGCACTGCTAAGGGCAGCCCTCATGAATCCTGCAGCGTGGACGTGAGGGAGAAAGTCCAGAGAAGGGGAAGACTTTCCTTTGGTTGAGGAGGATAGGATTAGAGACCTTCTGGGCAGGCTGGACATCCACAAATCCTTGGCCCGGATGGGATGCACCCACGGGTACTGAGGGAGCTGTCAGATGTTATTGCCAAGCTGCTCTCCATCATCTTTGAAAGGTCCTGGAGAACTGGAGAGGTGCCTGAGGACTGGAAGAAAGCCAATGTCACTCCAGCCTTCAAGAAGGGCAAGAAGGAGGACCCAGGCAACTATAGGCCCGTCAGCCTCACCTCCATCCCTGGAAAGGTGATGGAACAGCTCATTCTGGGTGTCATCTCCAGACATATGGAGGAGAAGAAGGTGATCAGGAGTAGGCAGCATGGATTCACCAAGGGGAAATCCTGCTTAACCAACCTGATAGCCTTCTGTGATGGAATGACGGGCTGGGTAGATGAGGGGAGAGCAGTGGACGTTGTGTACCTTGACTTCAGCAAGGCTTTTGACCCTGTCTCCCATGACATCGTCCTAGAGAAGCTCAGGAAGTGTGGGTTAGATGACTGGAGAGTGAGGTGGATTGAGACCTGGCTGAGAGGCAGAGCTCAGAGGGTTGTCATCAGTGGTGTGGAGTCTAGTTGGAGGCCTGTGGCTAGTGTGTCCCCCAGGGCTCAGTCCTGGGTCCCATCCTGTTCAACTTTTTCTTCAGTGACCTGGATGAGGGGACAGAGTGCCTCCTCAGCAAGTTTGCTGATGATCCCAAGCTGGGAGGAGTGGCTGACACACTAGAGGGCTGTTCTGCCATTCAGAGAGACCTGGACAGGCTGGAGAGGTGGGTGGAGAGGAACTTCATGAAGTTCAACAAGGGCAAGTGCTGGGTCCCGCACCTAGGGAGGAATAAGCCCATGCACCAGTACAAGCTGGTGGCTGACCTGCTGGAGAGCAGCTCTGCACAGAAGGACCTGGGAGTGCTGGTGGACAACAAGTTGACCATGAGCCAGCAATGTGTCCTTGTGGCCAGGAAGGCCAATGGTCTCCTGGGGTGCCTTAGGAAGAGTGTTGGCAGCGGGTGGAGAGAGGTGATCCTGCCCCTCTCCTCAGCCCTGGGGAGGCCTCATCTCGAGTMYTGTGTCCAGTTCTGGGCTCCCCAGGACAAGAGAGACATGGAGCTACTGGAGAGAGTCCAGTGTAGGGCTACAAAGATGATCAGAGGGCTGGAGCACCTGCCCTGTGAGGAACGGCTGCAAGAGCTGGGCCTGTTTGGCCTGAGGAAGAGAAGCCTGAGGGGGGATCTTATCAACGTGTACAAGTACCTGAAGGGAGGGTGTCAAGGGGATGGGGACAAACTCTTTTCAGTTGTCCCGTGTGACAGGACAAGAGGCAATGGGCAGAATTGAAGCACAGGAAGTTCCGCCTGAGCGTGAGGGGGAATTTCTTCCCTGCGAGAGTGACGGAGCACTGGCACAGGTTGCCCAGAGAGGTTGTGGAGTCTCCTTCTGTGGAGATCTTCAAGGCCCGCCTGGATGCAACCCTGTCTACCATGCTCTAGGTGACCCTGCTGAGCGGGGAGGTTGGACTAGATGATCTCCAGAGATCCCTTCCAACCTTACTGATTCTGTGATTCTACAATTCTGTGATTCTACTAGGTAGAGCTCTATGTCATAACCTGAAAAACATTTCTTAAAGATATATTTCTTTATCATTTAGTGCAATAAATTGATAACTATTATCCTTCAGATATAAGCAGATTATCCAACTGAATWTCATTTATGCTGATATCATGAGAAAGGGTTCTTAAATTGTAGAMCTATAATTGTAGAAATGTAGAATTGTTGAATTGAAGCTATTCACAAAATCTATAAAAATTCAGGAAAAAGTTTTGATCCAAACAAAATAGGAAGTTAATATAAAAATGTCAATTTTCACATTTCAAATGAAATACATTAAATAYTTAATTCTAGAAATATTAAATCAGCTCATACAATATTTCCAGAACTTAATGATATTAAAATAATGCCATAGAATTCTTTCTACTTATTGGTGCTACATACATATATAAAATATATCTATTTATCTCTCCCTGCCCATCATATGRTTTTCTTTGATATATAGCTGGTGTAATGCTATACTTACATGTGTAGATGTGCACGTGACTGTGTCTATATACATCAGTCTATCTATATATACATATATATACATACATGCATTTAATTGTTCTTCTAAATGCTTACAATGTACATTCTACACAAAAAAATAAGTGCATAGGCATCAGAGAGTCAATCCTACTAGGTAGGTAATTTTGTTAGAATGAATGCTAACATTTTAAAACCTATTTGATCTTATACAAGRATCAACCCAACGAGAATGTTGTCATACACTTGTATAAATCATGGAAGATGCAGGTAGATAATGAAAATACAGAAAGACCTTTAACACTATAATGAAGTTTGATTTTAGCTGACTCATGCTTCCAAACACAGGAAATAGATTGACTCCATTCCAGAATAGGTGACATGTTTATCTTACCTTGTGTCCTCCTGTTCCCCAGTAGTCTTTGACTTACCATATTGTGACCTTTATAATAGCTTTATAGAGGATCAATCAAGCCAAGACAGAACTGTAATACAAAGAAGCATTCATTACTTTATATTGGCTCAAACGAATACTCGTGACAAGTAAAACAAGGGTGATTGATTTCCTGACCTTTAAAGTGTTTTATATGTAAAGTGTATAAGTTCCAGTTATACAAGGTGTTTAATGTTAAAAATGAATGTTAATGTTTAACCATATTTGTTATATTCTGCCAGTGGAACTCATGTTTGACAACAGCAAGATCTACTATTTCATCTCYTTGTAGTGACTCTTTCCATGAATGTCTCTGCTATCTTTTCAGTTTTCTGAAATACAACGTAACTATCCAACGAATAAGAGCTTTCTTTAATAGATGTTCATTTTATATGACTATGTACTGATTTGGAATCATTTCAATAACATCTGCAGGAATTTTTTCAGAGAACAGCTTTACAAACAGCTGCATAAACTACTAATGCATATTTAGGAATGAAGATAAAATAACAGCAGTGGAAGGTATGTGGGAGGGAGAAAAATAGCTGAACAACGGATACGTGTTCCTGTTTTGACAACAGTCAAGACCAGCTTCACCATGAAATCTATGATTTAGCTAACATAAWGAATTCCTTGAATCCTCATGGATTCGTTCACTAAAGAAATAAAAGTTTTGAGTACCCTCCTCATCACTTATTTGTAGAAGACTCAGAAAAGAGCTCAAAATGGCTTGAAGTACTCAAAATATTRGATATCCATTTTGAGAGAGGAATTGAGGGATCTAATTTTCAGATAATAGTAAATTGTTGGCCTTCCTATAGTCAAATATATTTATAGGGTCTCCTGTCAGGCGCTSTAAACTTCAGATTTTTTTTCTACAAGTATTGGTCTTGTTTGAACATACTCTTTCTCAGAATGACATCAACCTAYAATGACAGTTGAGAATGTGAATGGATTATTAAACAACTACACAAGTCAAGTCTTTATATTTCAGTACTCTGCCTGTACCTCTTTTTATCTCACTTCTTTATTCCAGTAATTTTAATTTTAAGGACATTTAGTGCTTTGAAAAATCTGTAATTGGTCCTACCTTAATTCAGACCAGGGACAAGAATATGAATCTCAGCATGAAATACAGCAAATACTTTATCTCATTTACTCTTTAGAATCTTCATGGTTAGGGAAATACTTCTTGAATCCTTCCTACTACTTCTGTGAATTTGAAGTGAGTCTCTCATATGCATATATATATTTTTTATTTCTGTAATGCATACTATTCAAACTTCACCTTTTTTTTTTTTTTTTTTTTTTTTAAATGAAAAAATTTAAAATTTTTTTTTTTTTTTTTTTTTTTTTTCTGTGCTAGCTATTGGTATTTAGCCTTTTCATGGTTCCACTGACCTAGAGGAGTCTCTCTTTTGCTGAAATAGAGCAGTTCTTTCAAATAGCTTTATCAGGTCATTTTAACACATCTCTTATTGTTGTTAAATAACATGAAAAATAAGTCTTGTGGCTACAAGTTAGAATGGGTTCTTCTAGTTATTGGTTCTTCTTACTACTGAATTATAAATTTTGCACCCTCTAACGCAAGCTATGAATGTAAAATTAGATTAATCTATTCTTCCCCCTCCCCCCCCCAAAAAAGAAAGTTGGCGTCTGTGCAAAAGAAAAATACTGATTATCTTAAATATTTGGAATATTGGATTAAATTTAATTTCCTAAACTTTCTTACCATTTTTTCTGCCAATGTTCTCATTTGAAATAAAGCTGTGTCAAACTATAGGGAGTTGCCATATTGCTTAATTATGCAAAATAAATACACAGAAGTTCTGATATTTAGTTGGTGAATAATCTTGAAATAATAACTGTTACAATTTGTGTGAAATTTGATGATTAAGTGCCCCTTCATAAGAATAGCTGACATATCCCATCACTCCTACACAGCARTGAAAGAATATACAAATAGGAAACTTAAGAGTTCCTGTGCTCACTCTGATGATAAGACATGCAATAATAAAGCACTACAGGAAAGAAGATGGAATATGCATGGTTTCCTTCCTTCTGCATCCRCAACTTCCTTTCTCCTTTTTTTTCAGCTTTCTCTGCTTTTCTTTATTCCAAAAGTATTCTAGTGAAATAACAGCAAAAACAACAATAACTTCCTTTCTCGGAGACAAGGTGGCTTTGATCAGGAGAATGGTTATTACTTCTTCAAGAGCAGAGAAGACATAGGGATTTCATACTTTTTCAAGCATTTTGTGTTCCCTATTTGGAAAGATGATACCTCCTGTCAAAAATATTTAAGATTTCCTGTCCAAGGATCTTGTCTTGTCCAAATCTGATCTCTTTAAAGGTATCATCTTTCTCACCGTATTAATGCAATGCTACATTTTCAAAGAATAATATACACTTTACAGACTTGTACACTTCCAGATCTTCTAAGAGAATGTCAGATTATCTGAGTATTATTAATATCTATCACTTTCACACCCTACAAATGAGAGTAATGGCACCAAAGTTATTTCCAGAAGTGTTAATTTGAAAGATGATGTTTACAGGGATGACGTAGCTAGAATTGGTTTTGATTCCAGATTAATATAAGTTTGGGCTGCCCAACTGTGAGCACTGGAACAATGCAAGTTTTGCAAATATCCACATTTTTCTTAGCAACTTTAGTTTGTGTTAAATTAAATTCTCTAGTCAATTCACACTTGTGAGTAAGCTAAAGGATCAAAGGACCATACGGTCCTTTGATTCTGCATTCTGTAAAGAAATGTCCTGAAAAGTATTCTAAAGATTACTTTCATTGTCATTAGATCACATAATATAGAGATTGGGCAGGACAAGTCTTTAGAGCCTCTAACAGCAGGTAATAGTAAAAAATGCATAAAAGAACAATATGGACAGGGGTAGAGGGAAAGAAAGAAAAGAAAGTTAAGRAAAAAAAAAGATTGTAAGGGAAAATCTCTGCTGTTAAAAGTTCCAAGTCTTTAAAAGAGTACGAAATCTTGTTCACATTCAGACACTCAAGATTAGTATCATTTAATTGATTCATCTCCAAATATGATGCAGTTTCATCAAAGGACAGAGAAAATAGACAGAAGAGCAATAGAGATTTTCAGTGTTTCCTCCAGTGATGCTAAAAATCAAAAGCCAGAACCAACCTGACACTGAAGATCATTATCCCACATAGGAGATAATGACTTAAGAATTTTATAATATAGAATGATTTACTTTGTTGTCATGTAGCCGTGTAGCAGTGCATTGCCATTGCTAGTAGCAGGTGACAGGATTTATGCTTAGTTTGTAAAGCCTTAGGAACGAGGCTTGTCAGGCTTACACTATGTGAACTTATCCTGACCTGCCTGGAACTTGGTTTCTCTTGATTTAGCTGTAATAACACTTTTTTTCTAATTGACCAGGTAACTATGACTGATCTGTTTTGCTTTTGTTTATYCTTGCATGGTGCTGCCATGGTTTATGATAACAATGATGTAGTGCAGAGAAACGAATGAAACCACTGACCATGGGACATGTGGTGCAGTGAAAGGGTGAGCATAACATGAGGAAAAGGGATACATACTACAGAGTATGTGTATAAAGATTTTAGCTGCATTGTTGGTACGCAGACTTTTTCTATATAGATGTATTCTTTCTATTTCTGCAAGAATTAACACTGAACTAATAATGATTCTTGGAGTAGACTGTTAAGATTTCAAATATACTAACAATGTATTCTTGGCTTAATATTCAAGGCATGTTTTCTTTTTGCCCCCAAACAAGATTTTGAATGTAACAGTTTGCACAGTTAAATTCTCCTTCAGCTGACTAACCAAGATTAGAYGCCTGGCTTTACATGGCAAGCTTTAGTTGAAACAGATTTCTCTMATGGGACTTGACTCACTAATAAATGCTTAGGGCCATCAAAGATGTGGCCCTGGCAAATGTGACATAGGAGCTAAAAACATCCACAGATTTAAGAATCAGCATCTGGAAGTCACACAAGAGTTTCTAAGGTGCCTTTAATGGACCTATACTAAAAATAAAGAATAGCCAAGTGTAAAGATGAGCAAAACATTAGCCATAATGCCTGAAAAGTCTTTATTCCACCATTGTTTAATATAATAAAATTCTCAGGTAGCATTTTCCACAGCTAGTCTGATTTTCCATTGTGCTCTGAATCTTTGAAGGACAATTTCTGTATATACTCAGTTCAGTGCCTGGAAATTTGAGTCATATTAAGGTTAATCTCAGTTTTGAAAATGAACTTTTAAAATTTTTTGATATCAGCACGTGTCTGATATCAAAATTCTTTATTATTCTGGTACATTTAGATATCATAGAGATAATTGCTGGATAGATGCAGACACTGAGAAAGATAAAATCTTGCTACAGGAGGAAAAAAAATCTAACCAGTTAATGAAAGAACTCAATTTTCTAGCAAACTGGTGCAAACTGCATGTTCTTAAATGCATTTTACTATAGTATCTGCTGAAATCAGGATAAATTGGTTTATCTTAAATGTCAGTTACATGTGAATAAGCATATGGGGTATTCTTAAGATAGTGTCTTGAGAGCAACTTTGTAAATTCAAAATGGCATTTTATTCAGTCTGTGAGATTTATTCAGTGTTAAACCATTATTCAACTGCTTAAATCTCTTATTACTGTGTTTACTTTTTTACAAGGACTGTGAATTAGATTCAAACACTTAGAATTATCGTGGCTGTCAGTAAGAAGTAGAAAAAACCTTTTGACTTTTTGATTTTTTAAGCTGAGATTTTATGAGGAGATAGGCTCCCAGCTTTGGGAACTTCATTGGGATCTAGTTCCATTCCACCTCATTTTAATAGTGCCATTTTGTTACTGTTATGAAAACATTCTTTAAAATAAAATCTGACTGGGTGTATGGAAAGTAGTACAACTGTATTACAGTAATCTGATGAGTTACATTTTAGTTATATTTGAACATTCACATTGTAGACACTGAAAGCGAAGCTCATCTGTCTGCTCTTTCTGATTAATGGGGAAAAAAGGCTCCTTTAGAGTACAGCTAATCTGATGAATTTTAGACATTTCATTTGGGGTGAAATAAATCATATTCTGGAAGAATCCRTATTTCTCTACTGGCTGTGAAAGGAGCCTGTCATGATTAGCTCAGGCATACGCATCCACTAAAAATTTTTTATTATTATTATTTTTAATCAGACTAATATCGGTCTCTTATGTGATTTGAGGTGGCTGATTCTCTTCCAATATTTCATTTTTCATACACTTTTTCTTTCTTTAAATAGTAACTCTCTCATCTTACTCAAATACCTTTCTCAATTGAAATACAGTGTTAGCACAGAGGTGAACTTCAATTTTAGCTTTATCGGTAATTGCTTAGATTTAGTTAGTTTGTTTAATTATTTATTGCAGTTAATATCTTAGGAAAAGGGATGTGAAAGACCTTCAAGATATGCAATATTTATTTCTGATTCTTTGATTCTCATAAATCACATAATAATAGCATACCGTCTCACTCTTGAGTCACGCAGMCTTTTTAAAATTATGAAGTAAGCTGCACTTCTCATACAATTAGAGGTTTCTTCTGAAAATTGCATCTTAATCTTTCATCTTGAAATATGGAAAAGTATATTCTGAAAATACTTTTAGGTCTTGCTACCTAAACCTTATAGAATGCTTCAGATATATTAAACAAGTGTTTCTCACATGACTAGAAAACTATTTAAAAATTCCGTGATTCAATTTATTCCTCATTTCCTCAAATGTGCTATTCTTCTGGAAACATACCTAGTAGCAATATTTATGATCAGTGATGAGTGAATCTTTACATGGTTACAAACTTCAGTTTGGATGACATAAGAATATATTTACATAAACATAAAAATAAATCTCACAAGTGGAGAAATGTAATGTTAGGATGTGTAGAACTGCACCTATAAACCTAGTACTATGAGGCATATAAAGCTTGAGACATTCAAGTCTTGAATACATAGACCCTATCCTGCAAAAAACCTAGAGAAAATATCCTGTCATATGGTGGTTTAGCACCTAGGCAAAAGATAAGAATAGGAAATGTAGAAGCACATAAAATGATGTATCTGATAGGTGTGAGCATGTGTGTGCATATATAACATCCAACACACACACACACACACACACACACACACACACACACATACACATCACATGCATATCTATATATAAACAGATGACAAAAAAGTTAAGAAATGGAACACGTTCATGTCACATATTATCCATGATATATGTCATAAATAGTTAATCTTTCTTTTAAAATCCGTCAAAATCACTTCTTCTGAAGAAGTGGGAAAACACCTGGCCCAGTTCTTTTTTTTTCTTTTTTCCCCCYTTTTTTTAGAAAGAAAAATCCTAAAAAAAGGACTTATAATGTGAATATATATGTATATGCTTATTAGTTCCTGAAACTGGACATCTTTTGTAATATTTAACTGCCAAGTATTTAAGATAAAACAAACAAAAAAAGTACAATAAATAAGMATTCACTGAAATTGTTACATTCAAAATCTTGTTGTATGGGCAAAGAGGAAGGACATGTAAGATGTATATAAATGTAAAAGCCAGTAATATATTGTTAGCATAATTAAAATCTTTACAATCTAACCACTATTAGGTCAGCTCTAATCCTTACAGAAGAAGAACTCATACTTCTACAGAGAAAAAAATCTCTGTAATACCAATAATACAGCTAAAATTGTTAAACACATACTCTTTATTTTCCTAGTACTATGATCACCYTGTCACTCCTCCACAGGCCCTAGGGTTCGTCAGGGTTTCATTCTGGTGAGGTTGGATGGGGGCTGCAGTGAGGACCATCTGTAGCATCATCAACATCTGTAATCTTTTGCTGAGAGGAATCTGGCATTCGTGTTGATGGTTTCCTCTTCCTCATTGTATTTCTCTCTACTACATCACTGTGTTAGAGTCGTAAAACCATGGTGGCACCACGTAAAGACATAAACAAAAGCAAAACAGATTAGTCATAACCACTCAGTCAATTAGGAAAAAAAAATATATTATTGCAGCTAAATCAAGAGAAACTAAACTGCAGCCTGGTCAAGACAGGTTCAGATAGCGCAAGTCCCTGACAAGCCTTATTCCTGAGGCCCTGTAAACTCAGCCTAAATCCTGTGGCGTGTTACTAGCAATGACAATACTACATTACAGGGCTATTGGGCAACAGGCAAAACATAGGTTTCTAGTGTAGCTTTGGGTACCAAAGCAATCCTGCCTCCGCTGCAGATGTTCATTTCAGATACCCCAGCACATCTCAAAATGGAGATCTGGAGACTAGACAAGATGCATGTGCTGACAGATATGAGATTATTTGTAGAAGGTTCATGTTCTGGAGAGGCAGCTGGAGGCCAGAGAGGATTAAGGCAGGTTGGATGGCATAAAGAAGCTTATGTTTGGGCAAGTAACTACTTAATGGAAAGAGAAAGACTGTCTGAGAAGGCAGGTCATCCTAACTTTGGATAAACTTGGGATGAAGTGACTTCTGATAGTCTTGTGTTTTCTTCTGTCTATAAAAATTAAATGAGAAGAAATATCACTTCATTTGATAGCAAGGAAAGTTTCTTAGAAGTTCTGGGTTACGTGCTAACTCTACCACTACTCCAGCCCTTCAGGGTAAGAGATCTCTCTGTTCCTGAAGTCACATATGCATGCCAACATGACAAGACCTGCTAACACAGCACAGTGAATGTTAATAAATCTATTAGTCTTAATTTGTTTCAGAAATAGGCTCAAAAATTGTTGACTACTGTCTGTGTAAACATATCTTTTTAAAGTAAAAATGTTCACTCGATTACGTTTGTGTTTTAAACATAAATGAAATGTGTGACATGCAGACTTCAACAGTCACACCTCTTAATTAATTTTCCTTTTCCATGTGCTATGAAACAACTGTTTCAGTCCTAACTGCCTCCTGTTTCTCGCTTCAAAAAGCCTCTCTCCTTAGGAAGTAAAACAAGTTCTTAGACAGTTGGTTAGTTAGGCTGAAGAATACTATATTGGTTGCAGATAATGACATTCAAAGAACTTCCTCTGTAATCATACTTAAATGGCATATCAGGGAATATATATGGAGGGGAACTGATTAAACAATGAAAGCTATCCTTCAGCTAGAATAGTTAGCTGAACTAAATTAATCTAAAGTTATTCTTTTTGAGTTCAGTGAAGGTACTTTTCTAGAGAGCTTGCACCGAAGATCAGCATGCTTTTGCCTCTCTGAAGTCAGTTTATTGTGTTATGGTTTTGAATTGCGTGCTAACTCACTTTTAACTATAATGAGGATGAATTCTGGTTGTTCTAAATAAGTTTTGGAGAGGATTTTAAATTGGTATGATGGGATAGTGAATTTCCTTCATTAGTGAAACATACAATCTTCGAAAAGTCATCTGATGACTATGAGAGATATTTTGAGTGTCTCAAAGATTCTAATTACATTAATTAATTCTATTTCATATAATAAGCCAATTAGCTAGTTTCTGTCCTATACTAGTTTTTGGTAGATTTATGATCCAAAAGTAACGTGAAAGACTTAACTTAATGGCAAATTTTAACTCAGAGCATTTTTGTTCTCTGAGCAATTAGAATTACATAGTACTGTATTCTGGCCTCAGTATCACCTCTAAAAATCTAATAGAAATATCTGATGGATTAATCTTCCATAATTTATTAAACATCTCATGCTTGTGCTTTACTTTATTCATCTCATACGTAAATATGCTGAATCCTTCTTTCCCATCTTACACTGGATTGAGTACACCTAATTCTTACTTAATTTGGGGTTTATGTGCCAAAACTCATCTATGACTAGCAACACTGAAAACTTGTATGTTGGCAGGCTCCTCCTAGGATTTCATAAATAGGTAAAAGGTTCAAGAGATATCTCTCTGGTTGTCTTGGAAATATTCTGAGCATGTAACTTTAGATATTCATATGTCATATTATTTGGAGGAAGGCATAGGAACAATCATTTGCACCATAGCCTAACGGTAGATATTGCCCAGGAAGACTGGCAGACATGGCTGTGGCTCTGCTTCAGCTGAAAGCAGCTTGAAACCCCTCTTCTTTGTTATAAGAAGGTGCCATAACCACCTTAGCATGGGGAATCTTTGGTGACAACATTTGTTATTTCTCCTTCAGAAAGCAAACTGTTGTGAAGCTAGGAATGCAAAAGATCAGCTAGATAACAAGTATGTTTATTACCACTGATTGGGAAAGGTAGAATGTGCATTTGGATTAATTCTGTTAAGTTTTTTTAAGATTATTATTAATTCCAGAATCGTCTAAAATTCAGCATATATAAATTCCATGGTATTAAGTTAGGAACTCTAATTCCATCTCTTTTGAGAAGAAGAAGTAGAGGAAGAAGATACTTCCTATACTTAGAGGAAGTAGACAGCGTATTGTCTTCAGGTGTGGTCAAGCATATTGTCCAATAGGAATACGTACACCTTAATGAATAGGGGTTGTTAGAGAAACCAGAAAGAAAACTGAAAGAGTGAACAGTCGGCATGACAATAGAGGCTTCAAATCCACACGGAATCTTTCCAGGGCTGACAGCTGAATTGTAATGGCTCTGTTCTTCTAAAAGATTTGCCTTAAGGAAAGAAGCTATCAATAACACTTGGCTTATATATGTTAGAACTTTTGAGTTAGAACTTTTGAGGTTTCGAGGAAGGCAAAGCCTACAACAGAAAATGAGAGCTATCAAGCTTAGTCACATTACCCAGCTTTAACAATGCCAATGGGACCTGTAGCCTTTCTTGTTATTTACCTATATTTCAATATTTGTGAATATATGTACATATATATATACAAAGAAGTCATTGCATAACAATTGGGAAAAAAAGGGGAACTGAAAAAAAGATATTGGAGAAGGGAGCTTATTCAGGAGACTGATGAAACCCAACTCCATTTCTTTTTTTGAAATTTCTTCATTTCCTTTCCTTTTATCATCTGCATGTTTCTTTTTCTTTCTAATTTACATTCCACATAATGCATCACTAATATTTCAGATTAAGCTAAAGATAACTCAAATTGTAAAAAAGCACAAGATTAAGGATACAAACATTCCTTTGTAAAAGAAATATATTATATTTTGAATTCATTTCTTTAAAGTATGTTGCTTTCTGATTAGCTTTTGTTTGGTGATGCCCTATTTTTTGTATAAATTATCCTCTATGATTAAAGAGGACACCAGGTTTCAATAGAAAACAAATCATTTTGATAATGTTTAGGATGACTTTCCTAAATAACATGGAACAGTGGGTACAGCCTGATTCTACTTATGATGAGAATGATCTAAAGTAAATCTCTTGGAATTTCACTCTATAAAATTATTTATTTAWTTATTTAATGTTTCACAGCTAATTGAACAAAACATGATCCATGGTTACCAGAATACTCAATTGAATGAAATCTCTRTTGGTTCCATAACCTATTAATTTTTTTTTCTGGAGATGCATTTTGCTAGCAAAATAAATCTTGGAATATTTTCTTTTGCTCAGACAAGTGCCTGAATCAAATATTTAATTAAAAATATTATTTTTATATGAAAGCAGCAAAATATATATTTTACATGATTTCAGAAGCAAAAATTAATCTCAAAATCTTGTGTTGTTCTCTAAAGTATCCTCTTCAATTGAGAGGACTTACAGTAGTCAAAGGTACATAATGACTTCTCTTAGATGGTGGCAAACAGGTTTTGGTCCTGCAATGGAAAAAACAAATAATTGGGATTGGGGAAGTAGGGAGTGATTTTTGGATACACAAACATCACATGGCTTATATTAGGTAGCTCTTGCCACCTTGGCATTCAAGCACATCATGGAGGTGGAAGCCAAAGAAAACATAACAGAAAAAGATAAAAGAAAGATAATGCATATCAAAACAAAGCTTTTAATCATACTGTGAGCTAACTCTTTCTCTAGTGGATCCCACTACAAACTTTACTAGAGATCAAACTAGTGACATAATATACCGTGTAGCAGTACTGGTGTGTGTGTTTGTAYGTGTGTGTGTGTAGAACCTGGGTGCTTCCACTTGAATTCAGAGGAATAAAAATTRTGGAAGTGTTTAACATATTTTCCAGATGTAGTTAGCCTAATGTTTAGTACAGTATAAATGACCTTTAGATATGTGTCAAAATCATAAATATTCCTAAAAATGAAATATTATGAGTGGAGAATAACTTGGATGAAATAAAACCAATCTGAATTTCTTATTACAGTCAAGAGCTTTCCTTCCACGATGAGAGCACAATCTAACCACCAAATCTGATCTTCAGATTAATAGTATCCTKCAAAATGGTAATGGCAGATGCTCACAATATGTTAGGGTCTGGAATATARCAAACAAATGTAAATTTGGTTTTCTGTATTTTGTCTTTAAATGATATCCCTACAAGTACAAAATAAGACAAAGTCCTTGGCACATTTAAATGATCAACAAACACTCGTCACAGGTATGAGTGCTTTGGCATGGTGCTTTGGCACCAGTACAAGCTGGGAGCTGACCTTCTGGARAGCAGCTCTGCAGAGAAGGACCTGGGAGTGCTGGTGGATGACAAGTTGACCATGAGCCAGCAATGTGCCCTTGTGGCCAAGAAAGCCAATGTTCTCCTGGGGTGCATTGGGAAGAGTGTTGCCAGCAGGCAGCCTCGAGGTTGCCTCAAGGCACCTCRAGAGAGGTGATCCTGCCYCTCTACCCAGCCCTGCTGAAGCCTCATCTCGAGTACTGTGTCCAGTTCTGGGCTCCCCAGCACAAGAGAGACATGGAGCTACTGGAGAGAGTCCAGCGGAGGGCTAYGAGGATGATCCGAGGGCTGGAGCACCTGCCCTGTGAGGAACGGCTGCGAGAGCTGGGCCTCTTCAGCCTGGGGAAGAGAAGACTGAGGGGGGATCTKATCAGTGTGTRCAAGTACCTGAAGGGAGGGTGTCAAGGGGACGGGGACAAACTCTTTTCAGYTGTCCCGTGTGACAGGACAAGAGGCAAWGGGCAGAAATTGAAGCACAGGAAGTTCYGCCTGASCGTGAGGGGGAATTTCTTCCCYGTGAGAGTGACGGAGCACTGGCACAGSTTGCCCAGAGAGGTTGTGGAGTCTCCTTSTCTGGAGATCTTCAAGGCCTGCCTGGATGCARCCCTGTCTGACATGTTCTAGGTGACCCTGCTGAGCAGGGAGATTGGACTCGATGATCTCCAGAGGTCCCTTCCAACCTCAACCCTTTTGTGATTCTGTGAAACTTTGGGCTAATAAAGAAAAAGAAGCATTGTTTAAAATACTAAAATATTATATTGCACCTGATGTATTAACTGCTTTCTTAATGTTTCTGCTTCTATCTACTTTTCTTCTTCCTTTTTTCTTTCTTTTTTTTTCCTTTTTATATCCTTGGATATAAAGCTTACTGTGATCCCATTGAGTTCATTATGTCTCCATAAGTATGCTTAGGAGTATTACGACAACAAAAATAAATTAATTTAATTTTAAAACATGCCTAAAAGAATCCAATCATCTGGGTCTGATTTAAACTAAGTAGACTTGTTTGTCAATTTTAATTTTGGGATATAGTTCACAAAATACTGGTGATTTGATTCTCTCTTAATATATACAGGTTTCAGCACAATTTTCAGACTTTTACTAGATCGCCATCAAGAATATGAAATGAATCTATGACTTTCTTTTTAGATTACTTATCAGCTAAAACCAAGATATAAAGTAGTGTGTGCYACTGTCTGATTGTTGAATATGTAGTTTCATTGAGCTCAAAGAGTCTTCTCCTGAGCTAAGTTTGAAAATTTATATAATTTCACTGAATCAGAATTTCCCACGCTGAGGTAAGTCTAAAAAAGCCTGAAAACATTTTTAGAAAAACCTATAGGCTTCTAGGCTTAAAACCATAAAATATTAATATTTCAGCCCCTATAACATACTGCCTCAAGTGCAAGTACTAATGCTGTTGTAGGCGAGAACTATGTGAGACAAGGTTTGTACAGAAAGATAATATCCTTTATGAGGCAAAATGTTATGGATTTAAAAAAATGTGCTTTTGCATATATACCAGGTCTTATTCATTCATGTTTTCAGGCATGCCATTGTCCTAGCCATGTAAGTTGTTCTTAAAAGTTGTGCCACCTCTCCTCACAAGCTATGGCTCATGAATTAGGTGAGAGATGGCGGCAAAGCTACTTCTGTTCTTATACAAAAAGCTATAATATGTTGATGTTACARCAACGCTACAGGGTTAAGGCCTCAGAACAGTGCTTTTAGGTATTGGTAAGAACTGTATAAATCAGTCATATTTCTTGTCTAGTGACTTATCTGTAATGTAAGACTAAGAGGAGCCACTGGAGACACTGTGACCCCTCTCCCTTCCCTTGGCAGTACAGAGTCGTTGGCAWGGTGCAAGAAGCATCACCTCCAATGTCCTTCAGTGGAAGATCCTTGTATACTGCCTGACTGTTATGGGAAGTGTGAATAAATATATTAATTATAGTTAAATATGTCATCTACCTACTATCCTACTAAATATAGTTAAATATATCATCTACCTATTGGCTTCATTTTGCAACCGTAAGAACAGCACCAGTAGGACAAATGTAATGACATAGATTAAGAAGAGCTCCAGAGGAGGGGCAGGCTTGCTAAGTCCTCCATCTCGAGGCCCATCATTTCCTTCTGGGCTTCACTATTCTATGTGGGTCATTACCATAAAATCAGATTTCCAGCTTTTAAACTTCTAGTTGCTGTGCCTTAAGGTGACAGGTACCTTTAGAAGCAGGTCCAAGAGAGGACCAGCTAAGAAGTCATGGACTTCATTCCTATAAAATTTTAAATTGTCCTCAGTAATAGCCTTTAACTGTCATACATCTGATATTCTACTTGCCCTGATATTGCTTGATATCCTGTTACCACAAATGCACATTTTTTTTATTTTATACRGAATTTTCCCTTGATGATTTGATATTATTTTTATTAACTTTTTAAATGTTAATGGGAGTCTTTTCATTTACTTCAAAAGATCAGGCTAAATACAGAATATTGTCATCTACTTTTTGATAGTGTGAAAGAAATTATGTGAATTTACCATAAAATATTGTTATGTGTAGCACATAATGAATTTAAGCTTTGAATGTAGACAAAAAGAAATACAAGTGTCATTTTATTATTTAAATTCCCCTCTTGAAATGTATCTGTTCATCTCCACTTCTCAAAATTCTGTCATCTATGTTCATTGAAATGGACAGCAATTAAATTCTCAGTATTGTCTGACTTTTTTTATGCATGGAATATGTTTTCTCATGTAAGGTTCAGGAAGACAAAATACTAATATCACTCAAATGGTTTCAGAGGACCACAATGGTATTTTTAGATTTTAATTAATCCTTATTATTTCAGGGCTTTGGATGAGAAGAAAATAGCATTGTATTGCTATCTGTTCTCATTAGAAGCTTTTCATATGAAACCGATATCATGATTTTCACTTTTGTATAATATGTAAATTAAATTAATGTGACCCACAACTGTACACTGACCCTGTTAACTGTCTGCATTTTGATTAGATGGACACTTCCTGTTTTTAGCCTTGGTAGCCTGTTGGGAAGATATAGAATTGGCTAAGCAATTAAAATTCAAAATAGGTCATAGGAGTACAATACATGAACACAGTACTTGATTCCACATAATGGACTAGGCATTAAAATTTTTCAATACCTCATTTTTTTGACAAAGATTTTAATGAGACCAGAAACCAGCAAAACATAAATCAGTATGACACAATTCTTAAACAAAAAAAAGGGATGGGAGAAGGGAAAAACTAGACTCTGAAGGCATTTTTATTAGTCTGAAAGCTACAGAACTGTAATTTTTATTGAGTCGCTATAATCCAGTCCAAGAAGAAAGTATCTTATCAACTTTTTCACAGAGAAATGCAGAGAGATTATTTATATTATTTGTGCTAGATACAAGAATTCAGCATCTGGTAACTGTCAGTTCTGATGGCCTGATCCTGAATGGGAYCTGCGTCCTTGAGCCTGGCGCCTTGGTGCTCTGAGCAGTACGCGGGGAAAGATAATCTCTCTCTTCATCATAGGATTCACAACAGCTGATGTGCTAAATGAGCAATTTTCCTGTGCTGGGTTCATTACTACCACAGTTGCTCGTAAGATATGGACATGAGAATAATTCTCTGAGTTGAGGTTATACCTAAYTGATCCTTTTTCTCATGTGGATACTGAATTAAGCACCTGCTTTAACAGCTCAGAAAAGTAAGAACCCTGTCTGGAAACAAGCAATTTTTTGGACTAGATACGAACTGTAAAAAGATGACCAGAAAGTGAGTTTGAGCACTAATCCCTGATGGTGTCTTAGTTGGTAGCTTTTTTTGTTTTTCCTTTTTTTTTTGTTTTTTGTTTTTCCTTTCCCTCAGGTCTGTTTTCAATGCTCCTACTAGCAAATCCTAGTCACAACATGGGAACTGTTCAGTACAGGGATGATTCCCCCAAACCAGTATATATATGGCCACATCAGAGTGACTCTCACATGTTCCTATGTTAGTAGTAAACACTTGAATACTTGTACCTAGTTAGTTAGTACCTAACTACTTGTTAGTAGTGTATATTTTTACCTCCTCAAATGGAAGACATTCTGCGGTTCTACAAAATAACATGTTCTAAAGTATTTTACTAGAATATATTAAAATTCTCTAACTAATATTACATTATGCTTATAAAAGGCTTATATCAAGTTTAGTTATGTGTAGCAATGTTTGCTAATTGCTGGGAATTGCTGTATCAATATGGATTTAATAATGATAGACATAGTGTTTTGTTACTCATTTTTCTTTATTCTTTCTTTAATGGAATAAAACATAATGGAAGTGAATATACTTTTGAGATGGATATCATTTCTTGAGAGCAGTAATTGATGATTTTCAAGCAAATAATATTCAATGGTATCTGAAATTTGTGTTATTCATGTTGAGATTCGTGTTGTATTACTAAAGTGATAGCATGGCTACTGACTAACATTATCCAGTTTCTAGCCATTAAAATTGCTTTTACAGTTTTTTTAAAATATTCAATATTTCCAAATACAGATGTTTTCAGTCTGAATTTGGTTGGTTTTTTGGTTGGTTGATTAGCTGTTTTTTTTTTCTTTGTGTGTGTGTGTGTGTGTGTGTGTGTGAAGTCGAGTAAAACATTTTAACATTTGAAGGAAATATATCTTGCCTAGTCCAAATCACCAGTTAAAAGATGTCTATCCCCATTTACAATAAGAGAAGCCTAATATGATAACACTGATCAATCTAGGAGCAACATTTAAATGTCAAAAGCTAGAGCAGATCAAGTCAAGGCCTAATGATTCAGGCAGTAAAGTTACCGAGTTTTAAGTAATAGTTGCACATGTGAATGGTATAGTTGCAATGGAATTCATTTGACTTATTTTAGACTATAAAAAAAAAAGTTTTAAGCTAAATTCTATGAGCCAGAATTTGAACTACCTAAGAGCAGACTAATAACTATTAGAGTCCAGTGAGTTGTTAAACTATGGTTACTTGAATCTGTGCTTAAGTCCTTATTTGAGACTGACTGTTAAATTATTTAAAAGTACTATGTGGACTGAGTACTCACTATTCTAGATAAGAAAGCTTTTCCAGAAACTATATTTTCCGTCTTTATAGGCTGATTAACAATATGCACCAGAAGTGACAGATGGAARCTGGAATATTCTGTGCTTTCAGTAATGTCCTTTGTAAGGAGAACCMAGAAGAAAGGGAAAGATGAGAAATGAATTGCAGTAGATGAGTATCCAAAACATGGGGAAGATGGGCCCATTTATATAATTTTTGGTATAAAATAAATAACAAAAATAACAAAATAAACATATGTTTGAATTTGCTGTTGTTTAATTTAGCTTTTCAAAGCATCTAAATTACTAGATTAGCCATAAAGGATGACCATATTTTCCTATATATATATATATGTGTGTGTGTGTGTGTGTGTGTGTGTGTGCACATACACTCACTCTCTCTATATATAGACACACACTCACATATTTTATATATATATATATATATGTATGCATGTGCATATGTGCGTGTGTGTGCGTATGTATGTGTGTGTGTGTGTATATATATATATACACATCTTGACTAAGAAAATCTTCCATTAAAAAAAAAARGGACACTGAAAGGTCATTGTAATCTATGCTATTTATCCTTGTTACCTCCTCTTAAGAACCTTTAGTTCTGTGTAATCACTTGTTTAGCATCTACTTCTGACACATTCAAATTCAAATCAAATACAGGTACGGTTTAAACTTCTATAATCAAGTGTAGACATTTTTACATTGTCAAAAGAGAGGCTGTGGGAATTGGGTTTCTTTACTGTGATGAAGAGGTGAAAACTGGTAACCTGATACAGCTATTTCAAGAGTAGCTAAAAGATGGCTGAGCCATTTTTTTTCTCAGTAATTGTAGACAGCTATAGCCACTAACTGTGACTTGGGAGATTCAGACAAGACATAAAAAAGGTTTATATTACCAAAGTGGTACAACACTGGAACAGCTTTCTGGCAGTTTCTCCATCTTTTCCACCTGACTTTTTCAGGACTCAATAGGCAAAGTCTGAWTCAGTGTCAGTGGGATGTGGGACCTTGGACATTTATCCCTTCCATCCATGCACTTCTATAACTCTGAATGAATCTTGTCATCTGGACCAAGCTACATACTGTCAGGAGACCATTCACAGTGCACATACCTTAGCTTACCTGTTGGCTTTGGTTTTGTAATTAACCAGCTTCTTCCAAAATAAAACTAGTGGCCAATGATGRTTATGGTAAGCTCTTGTGAATTCTGGGGATGATGTTGCACCACCTCTAACCCCTTTTACCTCACACTATCTCGTCAAGTCTTGAATCCTCAAGATTTGAGTAACTCYTGCTCTTGACATCATGTAGTACAGACACCACATTAATACCTGATACACAGTGCACATGTTATTTCAGGAACTTTAACTGCAAAACAGTTACCACCATGGCTTAATGATGCAAGAACAATAAATGTGGCCCAGAAGAGTTTAACTTCAAGTGATCTAAGGTGTTTATGACCAAGCCACTTTAGAGGGGATTAGTTGTTAGTGGAGCAGACAAAAAACTTTCTGAATCACTTGGTTTAGCAGTTAAGAATTACTTTTCAGAACAGATATTGTTAACAGAGCAGATGTAAACTGCATCCTACAGTGTATAAAATTATCACTGACTGCAGTTAMGATCATAAAGTAACAGGAAATTTCCAGTATCATTCTGAGTAAGACATAGCTCATATAYTTGCAGAAGTACATGTTAACTAAAAAACATGGAAGAAATGATATTACTTTAAATGCTCAATAAGGGAGTCATCTGAGATAATCAATTAGAGCACAAATTATCTGATGTTTGTTTAGAGAACAAGATTAGGAAGAACACTGCTTATTATTATGTGTCTATTTCTGTCTRTTAACCATAAATAGAATTTGGGGTGATTACCTTAGATGTAGTATCTAGAGGTAAYAATTTAGGATGTGTTTGCAGCATCTTTGGCATCTAGTGCTGTCTGAGACACACTAGAAATA
Organism: Rhea americana; assembly: GCF_003343005.1. Lineage (NCBI taxonomy): Eukaryota > Metazoa > Chordata > Aves > Rheiformes > Rheidae > Rhea > Rhea americana. The sequence goes on from NW_028186423.1 coordinate 3,597,949, forward strand.
TGGTAAAGGCTGGCAGACATGGACCCTTTAGAAGATACAGATACTCCCTTTTTCAGGATTAGCTGAAGGCTAGGTGTGATACTTAGGATATATCAAATGCCACTAGATATTGGCCAGATGACCTGAGCCCCTAGGAGAGGAATTTGTCTTATTAYTTATAGGTCTCTACAATGTAGATATCTGAACTCCCTTTGTAATAAATGAAAATCCAGTCAATACAGTCAGTGGAACCTGGAAAGCAATTGAACTCATCCTAAAGTAGACAACTGTATTTGGTCAGCTGAATCAGTTACGTTAGGTGACAGAGGAATCACTCTCTAGACTCCATTGACTCCATTGAATAGTYTTCTATTAGCTATAATGAAAGTCTGAATACCTTTCTCAGAGGCAGAAGTCTATACCTAAAGTCAGATGTGAGGAATCTAACCTAAATTTAGGTGAGATTAATTCCATCATCAGTAACTGAAAGGATAAGAGTGTTCTTCATCTAAATATTAAACGTAAGTATTATACTTACTGGTTTAGAATATGATCAACAAAAAATTAATGCTTTTAATRATACATCTTTTTATATTGTTGCTACTACTTTCACCAAATCTCATGAGAGTATTTCTGGGTTTTGATAGACACCTATATACATTATATAGGTATATTATTATATACATTAAGGAAGAATGCTGAAAATGGAATGAAAATATGGATTAATATATTTCATAACATATTTCCTCTGTTAAGTCATCAGTAATTTATATTTTACATAAACTTTCAAATACATATGTATATTTTCCTATATTGTATCAAGCATTTGTAAAATGATTGTCAGTATCTAATGTAAGAACAGGACAGGCATCATTCCATACTCAGTAATCTAAAATCCTGTTTACAGCTAGGGTGCTTAATAAACACGTATGAGTATATACATAGACATGTATATACCTAACATACCTAGCTACCTACATACATATATATATACATATATATACACACACACACATATAAAGAAACCATTATTAGTTAAGTAATCACTATGAACTCTTAAACTTGTCCCTAGTACTACCAGACCGATCCAAAGACCACTAAAGTCTATAGGCATCTTCTAAGGCTCTTGAATAGCAGCTTAATAGATTTTCTTAATACTAAAAACACTAAATATTTTTCATTGATCTGTCTAGGAGAAGTCTGTTGTAGTAAAATAAGCTATGCTTTCAGCATTGCTTACAACTAAACCTATCTTGTACCTCAAAGTAATCTGAAAAGSAGAATTGCTTTTCCAACTATCTCAAATAGTTTTTCCTCTGTCATGAAAAAGAAAAAACCCAGACAAACAAAAGCCAAAACAATAACAGTGACTACATTAAATTCTACAACGAAAATATAATGTCAGTAAAAAGGTCAATAGCATGATATATAAAGGCCAATATAGATTAAACAACATTTTAAAAATTCTTGAAAAATATGTAAAACAAAGCCACTCCAGTTTTATACAATCCAGTGTTTAATTGTATRTATATACATCTATTTTATAATGAGGTCTAGCAAGTGAAAACAAAACAGAGGTGTGAAATCTCCTTTTTCTCTTTTTTATTTTTATTTTTGTTTTTTTAATATAGTCTGTTTCTTCTTAACGTCTTAACCACTTTCCCTGGTATAATGGAACATTAAGTGGTAGAGTAGCCTTGTTGTCTCACCTAAATTCAAATGGCATATGGGTGCACATTTCCATTGTCTAAAAGAAGGCATTTTGTGCCATATGAGATGCTCTAGCATATTCATCTTAATCTCTAGATRCTACTGCAGAAAGATGTCTTATATTTTGTGAGCCATATCTCCTAATACATGCAGGTATCTTGTCTATGAGGCATTTCAAATGATACTAGATGACAAAACATGGAAAAATGAACCAAATCAGAAGTCTTTAAACTCCTCTTATAGCTCATGAAGATCTAGTGCTTGATTAAGTTGCCTACACAATAGCGACATTGGAGATGTCGTGTAACATTTGCATAGGGCTGACAGAGAGAATTAAGACATCTGTGAGAACCATGGTCTCCTGAATAGCTGGAGGCCAGGCTCAACAGTCTGGGCCATCTCAAGTGACTTTGGATGCTTGTGGGCATGGGTCTAAATCAAGCTCTTAGAAAATAGATTCAGTGTGGTCTAGAGGATACAGATAGCCATACACAAGGCTCCTATGACAAGGAAAGAGAATATAATCAGGAAAAAAAAATATGTGATAGTATTTAAAAGGATCTATTTTCACTGAAAGAACTGAGTTTTATCATTCCAGAATAAAGCAGTTTTCGTGTATTAAATATCTGAAAATTTAGACTCAACAGATCACTTGTCTCTTTCATTATTTTGGTTATTATCTATAAATCATCCCTACCTGTACTATGCAGCACTTCAGAGTTACTCTATGTTCAAGTATGTGATTAGATAGGTAAGGACAACCAAAGTAGCTATAACGATACTCTAAACCAATTTGCCCAGGACTACCCCAGAAAAGTTCCACAGGTGCATTAGGACAGTATCTCTGAGTGAATAGGCCTATAAAATATAATTTCAGTACATGTTTTCAAGTTTACTGCTCATAATATTGCCTAATACTTTTTATCAGGAGAAAAATATACCATTTCTTTACATTTTTTTTCTTTTTATAAATTTTAAAAGTTTTATTCACATAAATTTATGAATCTTTAGAGCTCATGAAATCACAGAAATATAGAGCTCAGAACATCAATTTGGAAGATACTTTTAGGATAAGCAGGAACCCAAGAATTAATATATTTCTATAAATAGAAAGGCAAATAGGGTTTATTAGTATTTTGAGAGAGTGTTATTGTCTTTGTGCTTTCTGATATTAAATTTAAATATTTTCTTGCAGTCTAAACCAAATACTTCTCATTATTTCAGAATATGTTTATTGACCTCCTGTATATCTATTTGCTTTCAAATGATTGAATATTGCTTTCCTGTCTTCTGTTCTCTAGACCTCAAAAATTCAGTTCTTACAGCCTTTCTTTACTCAGCCTATTTTCTGAGCCTAATCACCTTTCTCATTACCCAGTCTCAGAATTTCAAGAATATTCTCATGTCTTCTTTAAATAAGATCTCAGTAATATTGATGAGTGTGGAAAAGCTACATTCAAAATATTTTAAAGTGAGCTTACAAAAAAGTAATTTGGTTACAAAACATCTAAGAAAACAAATTTAATAATTTTGGTTCTTTGAAATGGTCTAGCGTATCCAAGGCCATTTATATATGACACCAGTTGTATATGTTCATATATGGCCAGTCATATGTGGCACATATATGACATATATGACAGATAGGACACCAGATGTCCTACTAGAGTAGCAACTGAAGGTCAAAAGAGAAAACTCATAATGCCAAAGATGACAGACTTATGTATGTCAACTAAATCTTGTCTTTACTTCAGGGGGATTGGTTCACTGAAGAGCAAAAATGTAGGTGCCTAATAGAGTTAAACTGAACTTCACCTAAACAATTCAGTGGTTGGATGTTCGAGGACACATCTGAAATTAAGTAAGATAGCTGAGGCAAAGAGAGTGAAAGTACCAGAGGAGAGGAAAGAGAACTACTTTTCCCTGCTGAATGGAGAGTAACTACTTGCACTTTGAGCAGCCATGCTACCCTTCATTCCAGGTAAGTCTAGTATGCATCTAACAATAAAGGGAGTCATGTAGTTCCTGAACCAGGAGAATAAATCAGATTTCAATATCTGGTGAAGAGCATCACAAAGACAGTGATGCTCACAGTTAGAATAATCTGAAGAAACAGAGGGGAAAGTACTAGTGGCTGAAGTCTTTCTTTTGAAGGCAGCAGAGGGATACAGATGGCAATTTAACTGCATCAAATTTGAATCAGAGGATTGCCAAAGATACTTTAGACAGAAAGAATTTAGACAGAGATGCTTACAAACTAACAGGATAAATATCTAAAAGAAAAAGGAAAGAGAGATACAGACTAATGAGAATGACCCTAAATAGTAAATTTCAACCAACTTAATGGCTTGACAGATAAAGCCCATTGGGAAAGATTTCTAAGTAGAAAAAAGAGATCTAATAACTTCTAAAAGAGATAGCTTTGAAGACATAGATACAGAATGTCCTGGTGTTTGTAAAAACAGAAAGAGATAAAAGGAGCCCGGTATGGCTATATTGGGTAATGTTTCATATGACAGAACTTGAAAGGGAATAATTCAGAAGTGGAATATGGACACACTGATAGGAATGACAGAAACCTTAGATGTAAAATCACCAAGGTAAAGGTATGAAATGTGTTACAACTGTCAAATAGTGTAATCGGAAATAAAGTGGGACTATAAATACATTGAGGAGGAGATAGAAAAAGTATAAATTCATCATTATGTGGACAAATAGTGATGAGAATGGTGGAAAAATTTGACATGTTACATCTTATCTAAAAATGGTGATTGTGAAAGATATTGAATTAATTATATATGCAATGAATTGCAAGGAAGGTATAGTTCAGAGTGTATGCATAAGTCAAGAGAGAGAGAGAAGGAAGTAATTTCTTATAAGGAAAGCCAATAGAAATTTACAGAGCAGCTTGGGAGAAGTTTTCCTTGAAGTGCTTAAGAAATCAGCAGAAGCAATATCTAAGCATTAGGAAATTGTGGAGGACAGATGGTCCTGGAGGAACAGAGAGAAAATATAATACGTAATTATGGAAAGAGTACCAAAATGGTGCAGAAAACTAAAAGGCATTCAATCTAACTTTGAATCTTAGATAGTGGAATAAACAAATAAAAAATTCATTTTCTTAGATAATTATAAAGTTTGCTGATGATCCCAAGCTGGGAGGAGTGGCTGATACACCTGAGGACTGTGCTGCCATTCAGAGAGACCTGGACAGGCTGGAGAGGTGGGTGGAGAGGAACCTCCTGAGGTTCAACAAGGGCAAGTGCAGAGTCCTGCACCTAGGGAGAAATAACCCTAGGCACCAGTACAAGCTGGTGGCTCACCTTCTGGAGAGCAGCTCTACACAGAAGGACTTGGGAGTGCTGGTGGATGACAGGTTGACCATGAGCCAGCAATGTGCCCTTGTGGCCAAGAAGGCCAACGGTCTCCTGGGGTGCATTCAGAAGAGTGCTGCCAACAGGTCGAGAGAGGTGATGCTGCCCCTCTACCCAGCCCTGCTGAAGCCTCATCTCGAGTACTGTGTGCAGTTCTGGGCTCCCCAGGACAAGAGAGACATGGAGCTACTGGAGAGAGTCCAGCGTAGGGCTACGAAGATGACCAGAGGGCTGGAGGAACAGCTGTGAGAGCTGGGCCTCTTCAGCCTGGGGAAGAGAAGACTGAGGGGGGATTTTATCAATGTGTACAAGTACCTGAAGGGAGGGTGTCAAGGGGACGGGGACAAACTCTTTTCAGTTGTCCTATGTGACAGGACAAGAGGCACTGGGCAGAAATTGAAGCACAAGAAGTTCCGCCTGAGCGTGAGGGGGAATTTCTTCCCTGTGTGAGTGATGGAGCACTGGCACAGGTTGCCCAGAGAGGTTGTGGAGTCTCCTTGTCTGGAGATCTTCAAGGCCTGCCTGGATGCAACCCTGTCTAACATGCTGTAGGTGACCCTGCTGAGCAGGGGGTGTTGGACTGGATGATCTCCAGAGGTCCCTTCCCACTTTAGCCAATCTGTGATTCTGTGATTCAGTGATATTTTAATATAAAACAATTGTCTGAGATACACTGAGATACTCAGGGATGTCCATTGTGACTTACTGAGTCAGCACAAGCCACTTATGTATTTGCATATGCCACAAAATGTAGAATGGACATCTCAGTGTCCAACACGTCAAATATCTTTTATTTGAAGGAAAAATATCCTGCCTACAGAGTGGAGTCTCACTTTTTGAGACTTCATTTTTTTTTTACAATGAATTAAAATAAATGCAGTTTTTAAAACCAAAATATTTGAGCTGTTCTGTGTTCACAGACAATGTAGAAAGCATTGATTTGGGAAATTGCTTGACTTTTTTCCCTCTTCTCCACATCATAGAAAAGTCCATTTTTATTAACAGCAGTGTAGTAACTATTTTCCTTATTCCATGGTATTGCTGGTATTACTGACCAGTTTCATGGGTGAAAAATGCATGTTCCATTCATTCCATGGACTGTTCTATTTATTTACAACACTTATTCGTATTGTGACAAGAATACTTGTCAGAAATGTTTTATTCATTTATCTCAGATCTGGTTTGTGTCCCATGATATTGTTTGTTTATGTGCTGTTTTACCTTTTTCCTTTTTCCTGGCAGTCATCAGGGAGCTCGTCGTATATGGTCAAAGCATATGGCTGATCTGATTCTCTAGTCCTGGCCCAGCACCTGTGCTGACTCTCTGAGCATCAACTTTTCACCGAGTTTTTTTGTTCCACTTTAGAAAAGAATCTTTGGGAGGGAAGAGTGGGCGGAGGGGAATGAGAGATGTGAGAGATCCCCCTTCCCCGCCTGAATTTACCTCACAACAGTAAATTTGGCTGTCAAAAGAAAGTACAAAGAGCAATATGAATCAGATTTAAAAACTGACAGCACATAGCTGTTCTAGCTGGGTCAAATTGTAACAGGAATATATGTATGCATGTGTGTGTGTATATGTGCGTGTGTACATATATATATGTATGTAAAAATGTTCACTGGAAAAAAAAAGAGTCACAAGAGCCTTATAAAATTTAATAATAAGCTAGAAAACTGAGAATTGGGTTATTTGACTATAAAAGGCAGCTGCTGCCATGTGAGGTGCCCTGGTGATCTGAAAGCTCATTAGGCTAGCCAGTACGACAGAGGACCTAAATGCTCCTGATGAGGAGCTGGAGGCACGAGTGCTCCTTATGCAGATTTAGATGCGTACTCAGGCGATCAGTCTGAGGCCATCGTACCCACTGAAACCAAGCACAGAACCAAGGCTGCTGAGCGTTTTGCAGATGTCCACCGTCTCTCTCAGCTGTGTGTTCGGATTGTGTTTGCCTTTAGGGGCAAAGATCACACGTGAATTCTCTCTCCCTTCTTTCCTCCCTTCTCTCCTCCAAACTGCAAATCAGGAAAGATTCAACACATGCAATGGGTTAATAATGAGTGAGTTTGGGCCTGAGTGTGCACTAGTCTAATTTATGACCTCGTCGTTGTGAAGATAAGTGCAAAAGAAATGTTTCAGGGAAACATCTTTTACCTTTTCCCCCATTCTCCCCCCCCCCTTTTATCTTTAACCTTCAAACTGAAAAATGAAAGAGGGTAATCCATCCATCTGGATTATCCACTTGGATGGATAACTAAAAAACGGGGACAGTTTGGAGTCATCTAGTCAGCTCTTTACTCAATCTGCCTTCAAAACCTGTTGTTAACTGAAAACCTACTTTATTATTACTGTATCTGTTTTTGAGGGAACAAGAATATATATATATATATATTCCAGCTCTGATGTCTTCTAGTTGGAATAAATGATTTAAATTGGCTTCCTGCTATGGGAAACCTAAAAAGGAGGCAATTTGGCTTATACATTTGTAATTCCTTAACTTTAACCTGGACGGGTGTGTACAACACACAGCAGGAATGTCTTGTTTTTACCAGCAGGCAGAGGCTGTTTGCAAGATGATATTTTCAAGTGTGATTAGAAATTAAGACTTTTAGAAGTAAGGAAAAAAAAGCAGTTAAGAATAAACTGCAGGTAATATTAATGTGGTCATTTGAGAAGTACATTTCTTCACAGAATGTTACTCTTCCTACTCACAGCAGGCTGACAGACTAGATAGAGAGAATAATAAAGTTTTTGTCTATGCTTTTGTCCAGTATCTAAAACAGTAATCCTGAATAGAAAGAGAAAATTATGTGCCACCGATCCCCCAGAGAGAGATCATTACAGATACAAGCTGTCAGGAAATTGTTTCTTTTCCAATAGGAAACTTACACTTACTCTTCTCTACCTGTAACTCTGTGTAGTGTTTCTTCAGGAATCACAGCTATTGAATCGATGGCATTCTTTAATTCCTAAAGCAGTGGACTCTTTTCATTCTCTCTTTCTCTCTATGTATTTTCACACCTCAGTTTTATTCTTGTTACAAAAATAAAATTATCCCTAAGACAGTCTATTGTATAAGACTACAGCTTTTGAGCTAGGCACATAATATGATGAATAACGAGACACCCAAACAGGAGCAACAGCAAGCATTATTTCTTGCTATCGTTCCTCTCTGTTTGTAGGGACTTAAACTGGAAGCAACCTCATCTTGGTTTCAAGTCCTGAACAGTGCTGGAGTTTGTGTCTCTGGACCTCTAGATGAGAATCTCTCAATCAGTCATGCATCTGCAAATATATATGTATGTATGCACATAGACAGAAGGACAGACAACATAGTGTCTATGTTACCGGGGATATGTCCATTTCCAGACTAGTGATGCCTAGTTAGTTAGGAAAATTGGCATAGCCTCCGAAGACACTCACTGGAAATGTTTTTGGTTTCTTATATTCATTTAATCTAAGCCTGTTCAAAGCAGAGATGTTTACAAATAGGCATCTTGTTCTAGACAGACATGACATCAGTGCTGGTCTTTAGTGAAGTTTCATCTAATAATGAACTATAGCTCTCTTTAGCTTCTATACTACTGAATGTAACTCTACAACACAGTAATTATTTATTATTATCTCAAATTAACATGTATTTATGACATGCATATATTTTATTACAGCTGGTCTTTTGTCTTATTTAACTGCAGTGCAGCTAGTAGACTAGAATTAATTTTTTCCAATATCATGACACATTGGTTTGGGTTCTGGGACCCTCTCATGGGGAATTTGTCTGAATTTACTTCCATAATCTAAAACTACATTACACTATGTGGGTGAAATATTAATATCTCCATCCACAAACTTAGCTCATACTTGTGAATTAAATAGTATCCCTGTTTTCCGTCAAATTTCCTGGTGCTGTAAGTCTTCTAATAGAAAAGCATATTTTTTATTTGCAGTAAAAGATACACAGGAAGCAACARAATTCAAACTGTTAAGATCTAGTTTAGCTTAATGAGTTTAGATCTTTCTTATTGAAATCGGGTGTCAAAATTAAAACCAGTGTTCAATATTTCACTATTTTTCTGCCAGTGTGTTGGAACATTGTTCTGCTTCAAAGAAGTGATGTATGTTGGTTTTGTCTTAAATATTTAGCTTTGTGAGAGTTACCATAAATGTACATTGAACTGAATACCATCTTAAAGATTAAAGGATTTTATATATATATATATATGTATATATATATATATGCAGAAGATGCAACTGAAATTAACTCATGGGATGCAACCAGAAGCAGATTTGTATTTTTAAAAAGTCTATCTTTTGACTGACTTGGTACGTAATCTTTTTACAGCCTACTTCTAACTCACAGATTGCTGACAATATTATACTACCACATTATTGCACCACCACTGTTTGCTACTTTTCTCTGCTACTATGTTATGTTAAATGTTGTACTGCATCATTTTACACTGCTACATTATGTCACTAAATCTGATGAACTGCTTTTACACACATTCTTTAAATTAAAAGCCTTAATTTCAGGAGCTCAGCATAATATATACTAATATGAAATATAATGATTTGTTTCGCATATAAAAATATTTTGGAAAAATAATTGTCTCCTAAATGTGTTCAATGCAGTATAATCACAAATTGAATCTCACAAGTCTTGTTGCAATAATAAAGTTACTCATTTTCAGAGTCATTAAGTTAACCACTCTCCTGCTATAATGAATCAAAGTGACCTTATATTAAATAATAGGTGCAATGCATTGATTCATTATTTTCCACGTCAGGATATATCCAGTACCACTCTCTTGGGTTGTATAAATCTAATTTTTCTTATTTCAGAGAAAGCAGCACCCAGCTGCTGACCTGGAAAAGGGACAGTATGTTGTCACATAATATTTATAATAAAACCCATCAGAAATATGGATATATTTGACAATTTTTGATCCTTCTTTTATATCTAAGCATACATTAACAGTGCCTATAACAAAATTCCTGATTTATGCAAATTAAATTTACAAGATTTATATTCATTAATATATTTGCACCACATTACCACCACATTATGCATCGCATAAATCAAAATTTGTCAAGTTTTGTTAAATTTGTTATGTATTTGTCGATTGCAGTCAGAAGTCACAGTGTACGGAAAGAATGTTAGTGAAAAAATGAACGTTAGCTCTGTGCACACAAAGCTAGATTTTAAGATGCATAAAATCACATATAATTATAGAACACACAACAGAAGATTTTCAAATCAACTTGAAATACCTGAATTGCAGCAGGATTCTATTTGAACTGAGTGGAGAATTTTCATAAATAAAATAAAATAAAATAAAATAAAATAAGTGAAAAATCAGTTATCTGTCTTCCAAGGAGGGTTATAAGTCATGACCTTCACCCTCTTTCTAAGCTACTGTTAACATTTTTCAGTGTTAATATTCCTTTTCTGTTATTTTATGCTCACCTATATTATACTTTCACCATTCCACAGCCTAAAATAGATACAGAGATTCTTACTTTGTTTGGATAACTGGAGTCAATTAAACTTGAACAGAGCATATCTGTACCAAAGCGATTCATCTCTGCAATGATTGGTTAGTACCCATCATTTTCTGTAACAGTTAGGATCAACTACTTAGTGCCACAAGATTACCCACTAAAATTTTACAAACAAAGTTTGGGTATTTCCTTACTGAAGTTGTATGAGGTACAACTTAACTAGGCAAGACTAATTTAGTTCCTCCTAGTCCATGTAAGCAATTATGATACAGGCACTTTCTTACTGATAAAAATGGATATGCTGCCCTTCCAAAAATTGGATTTTATGATGTGTGATGAGCAGAATGGGGTTCTCAGAAGACTGCCTCTTCTAAATATATGATCACACAGAGCGTAACGTCTAATAATCTCTAACAATTTCCCTACTTTAAGACTGTCTTATGTCATGTTTTAGAGTTAAATCGCACATAGCACATGTAATGAGAAGAGCATTTCCCCTTCTAGGGAGTTAAATTTATCTGAAAGACTAATTTTAAATGATCATTAACATCATTATAGGAAGTAGAAGCAATAGCTAACCCTCATTTACACATGAAGGCCAGTGTCCTGTTAAATCTGCTGTGCATGAAGTGCATTCTTTCAGAGAGGAATTCTGTTGATGTATATTGTTATTGAAATGCTCTTTTCAAAGAATATATTTCTATATCAAGATGCTGCTTTCATCCTTCATTTTCCAAACTGCCTTTAACTTCTTTTACCTGTGTTCAGATAAACTTATAATGTCCTTGATTTTTTATTTAATATTCTTGTGCTACTTGTACCTCTACAACTGGACTTATACAAATATTTTTTAAATGAATATCGTAACTACTGAATTATATTTTTCAGCTTTAATTTGTTCTCTGAAAGCTTCTTATGCTAGAAGATGTACAATTATATTCTACAGTGATTATATGATTAATTTTGCACGAGTCTAAAATAATCTCTTTTCCACTGTTGGTTAAGATTCATTTTACTTTTTAGGCTAAAACAAAATAAAACAATAAAACAAAACAAAATAAAATAAAATAAATCTAATCCAAGTGTTTTCTTTATCATCAGCACAAGGACAGAGGCACACAGGAAGGTCAGTTAATCACACCTAGATCACAGAATCACAGAATCAGTAAGGTTAGAAGGGACCATCTAGTTCAACCTCCCTGCTTATGTAGGGTCACCTACAGTATGTTAGACAGGGTTGCATCCAGGCAGGCCTTGAAGATCTCCAGAGAAGGAGACTCCACAACCTCTCTGGGCAATCTGTGCCAGTGCTCCGTCACTCTCACAGGGAAGAAATTCCCCCTCACGCTCAGGTGGAACTTCATGTGCTTCAATTTCTGCCCATTGCCTCTTGTCCTGTCACACGGGACAACTGAAAAGAGTTTGTCCCCGTCCCCTTGACACCCTCCCTTCAGGTACTTGTACACATTGATCAGATCCCCCCTCAGTCTTCTCTTCCCCAGGCTGAAGAGGCCCAGCTCTCGCAGCCGTTCTTCACAGGGCAGGTGCTCCAGCCCTCGGATCATCTTCATAGCCCTACACTGGACTCTCTGCAGCAGCTCCATGTCTCTCTTGCACTGGGGAGCCCAGAACTGGACACAGGACTCGAGATGAGGCCTCCCCAGGGCTGGGTGGAGGGGCAGGATCACCTCCCTCCACCTGCTGGCAACACTCTTCCTAATGCACCCCAGGAGACCATTGACCTTCTTGGCCACAAGGGCACATTGCTGGGTCATGGTCAAATTGTTGTCCACCAACACTCCCAGGTCCTTCTCTGCAGAGCTGCTCTCCAGAAGGTCAGTCCCCAGCTTGTGCAGGTGCATGGAGTTATTTCTCCCTAGGTGCAGAACTCTGCACTTGCCCTTGTTGAACCTCAGGAGGTTCCTCTCCGCCCAACTCTCGAGTCTGTCCAGGTCTGTCTGAATGGCAGCACAGTCCTCAGGTGTATCAGCCACTCCTTCCAGCTTGGGATCATCAGTAGACTTGCTGAGGAGGCACTCTATCCCCTCATCCAGGCAATTGATGAAGAAGTTGAACAGACATGGACCCATGACTAAGCCCTGAAGGACACCACTAGCTACATGCCTCCAACTAGACTTTGTGTCACTGATGACAACCCTCTGATCTCTGCCTTTCAGATAGTTCTCAATTCACCTCACTATCCAGTCATCAAACCTGTTCTTCCTTAGTTTGCCTACGAGGATGTTATGGGAGACAGCGTAAAAAGCCTTGCTTTTGAAGTCAAGGTAGAAAACATCCACTGCTCTTCCCTCACGTATCCTGGCAGTTATTCAATTATAGAAGGCTGTCAGACTGTCTATGCCAAAGTTCCCCTTGGTGAATCCATGCTGACTCCTCCTGATCACCTTCTTCTCCTCCATATGCCTGGAGATGACATCCAGAATGAGCTGTTCCATCACCTTTCCAGGGGTGGAGGTAAGGCTGACCGGCCTATAGTTTTCTGCGTCCTCCTTCTTACCCTTTTTTAAGACTGGAATGACACTGGCTTTCCTCCAGTCCTCAGGCACCTCTTTTGTTTTCCACAACCTTTCAAAGATGTTGGAGAGTAGCCCAGCAAGAACATCTGCCAGCTCCCTCACTACTTGCAGGTACATCTCATTAGGGCCCATGGATTTGTGAATGTCAAATTTGCTCAAAGATCTCTAATTCAGTCTTCCTTGACTAAGGGAAAGTCCCCGTTTCTCCAGACTTTCTCTCTTGTCTGGAGGTTCTGTGATACTTGAGGGCTGCCCTTAGCAGTAAAGCCTAAAGCAAAGAAGGCATTCAGTAACTCTGCCTTCTCTGTATCCCTTGTCACCAGAGCACCCACCCCATTCAGCAGCAGGCTCACGTTTTCCCTAGTCTTCCTAGTTGTATTTGAAGAAGCCCTCCTTGTGGTCCAGGACGTTCATCACTAAATTTAATTCCAAATGGGCCTTAGCCTTCTTCATCTCATCCCTGCATATGCTGGTAATGTTCCTATATTCCTCACAAGTGGCCTGTCCCAGCTTCCCCATTTTATGTACTTCCGTCTTCTGTCTGAGTTATGCCAGGAGCTCCTTGCTCACCCATGCAGGTCTCCTGTCCCCTTGCTGCACTTCTTATTCATAGTGATGCACTGCTCTTGAGCTTGGAGGAAGTGATGTTTGAATATTAGCCAGTTCTCCTGGACCCCCACTTCCTTCTAGGACCTTAACACATGAGATTCCTCCAAGTAAGTCTCTGAAGAGGCCAAAGTCTGCTCTCCTGAAGTCCACGGTTGCAATCCTACCTATTGCCTTGCTTTCTCCATGTAGGATATTGAATGCCAGCATCTCATGGTCCCTGCAGCCAAGGCTGCCCCCAGCCTTCACATCTCCAATGAGTTCTTTTTTGTTAGTATAAGGCCCAGTAACACACCCCTCATCATTGGCTCCTCCACCACCTGTGTCAAAAAGTTATCATTAATACTTTGCAGGAACATCCTGGACTGTTTGTGCCTAGGTGTGTTTTCTTTCCAGCAGCATACACATTTCTCATTGGGAGATAATCTCCTTTGATTTACCTCACATTTACTGTTTTAATCACTGCTACACAGGTTCTGATCATGGCATCCACTCCAGCTGATGGCAAATAACAATGTCTCTAGAGTGTTTTAGTCACCTATGAAAGAGTTATTTTGCTGCTTATATGTTCTGTAACCCTTGCCAGTATTATCAAATGATCAAATGTTTTATAGTATGTCATAATTAAGCATTGATCTCATGTAGATCTCTAGGCATGGAAATGTGTAAAGCAAGCTAAAAAATTCAATACCACAAATGCATGAGATTTTACTGATCATATGAATTGTGGAGGAGAAAAAAAAATAAAATAAAAAGGTCTTATTGTTAAAAAAAATAAAAAAAGGTCATGTTCTAATTCTCTTGGATGTGGATAGATGCAATAACTGTTGTGAATGGGGACTGCTCATTTTAGTGTTCAAATCAGTATCTGTCTGAAAAGATTTCATCATATTGGAAATAATTTTCTCAAGCAGCGTAGATCACTAATTTCCTTTGGAAGTGAATCAGCCTACATGTTATTCAGGACACACCTGGAGGGCAATTTTCTTGACTCAAGCTTTGTGAAACAGAAATGACACAATGTTAATTTGCTTTTAAACTGCTTGCCATGTCTAAGAATTAAATAAGCAATTGGATGAGACCAAACTGAATTCATTGAGATATCAGCTATGCAGACCACTTATTTTACATGATTGTGATAGAAAAATCTTTTATGTGAGCAGCTAACAAGTTCACATTTTCCACCTTCAGACTTTTTCAAAAATCATAGTGACAAATTCTTTGCTGATTTATATCCCATTTTGAATTTGAAGAAAATATGCCCATGGAAATGAATTTACAATATTTTAGATTTTGTCTTCTCTGTATTGTTGCTGCTTTTATTACTTTGCATTATAGCTTAGACTGTACGTGGAGTTCTAGGAAATATAAATATATGGAGAGATACATCCTCAGATAAGGCCTTTAAGAGCACTCAAGCTCAGCAATTCAAACATGAGAACAACCTTAACTGTGATTTCTAATTTGTACATTTAATTTATTATTTTTATTTATTAAGCGATCAATTAATATATGACAACTAATTGTATAAATAATATCTCAGTCAATGCTGGCAGTACTGCTAGCAACTACTGAAATTACAGTATTTGTTTTACTTACCAGCTGAAAATTTTGTTGATTAAAGTGGTTAGAATAACCTCTGGAATAGACTATCTTTCTGCTTTTTCATCACAGAGAATTTCAGTGCAAAACTTAGGAGTCTAAACTTAACCAATATATATCCATTCTAGATTATTTTGGAAAAGCACTGCCTCCCCCCCCCCCCTTTTAATCGAAATCCTATAGTACATTTTGGATATGAACAGTCATTTTTTTCAAGGTTATATAATAATCCAAACCTCATGATCCTTCTTTATGGCCTCTGTCTCACTCAGGCTTTGCTGTAATATGAATCAAAACAAATTAAAACAAATAGGTAGATGAGTAATTATGCACTTACTCATTCTCTAAAATTAATTCTCCATCTAAATTTTAGCAGAATGAATTAAAAACAATATGGGGGAAATTCAAATTCACAGTAGTTCTTAAACATTTTATAATCTTGCACATGCGCAAAGATTTCTATTTTTTTTTCCCTACAGAGAACACAAAAAATGCTACTAAAAATCCATGAATGCTTTTGTAGCTGAATAGAAAGAAAAGCCTGTCTTCAGGGTTATTGTTGACATTGAAAGAAGCAAACAAACAGAAAGCTGTCAAAACAAACAATAATGAAAAAAGTTTCTACTGAATTCACTGTATTATATCATGCAATGACCAAACAAATGCCTCTGAATTACGGCATTTGGTGAATAATCTGGGTGATTAATATGGCAGAGGAAGAAGCTCATTCAAAGTCCTGTATCCTCAAGTTGTATAGGAGGTAAGAGCAGGCATGGATGTAGTCTCAAACTGGTGCAGAGGGTGGACGTGGTCTGATACTAACTGTTCAGGGGCAAACCCAACATCTTTCTCTTGTCTCTGTTAATGTTAAATACAGCTACTTGATATAACTACTGCCCTTTAATACATCAGGATCTTGGCAGGAGGCAGGATGGGGTAAGTTCACTTGCAGATTAAACAATAGTAATTGAGTTATAAGGTATTTCCTGAGGCTCATTGATCACAAGGAAGAAAATATATGCAACTACTTATTATTCTCAGGAAGCTGTTGTGACAATTTTATTCTTTCCTACACATTTCCAAATGCTTCATGACAAGGTCGGATACCAAATACATGTACATCAGCAAGAAAAACATCTTAGCAGTGCTTATAGTAGAGACCCTGAAGGTTGCTTTTGCTATTATAAGATGAAAGAATGAAAAAAAAAAATCTTTAAATAATCTTTGCAATGACTATTACTATTTCATTGGTATGCATAAGACCTTTCCTGAGAATTAATGTACTGTGTATTAACCACCCAGCTTCTGTGCACCATCTCTCAAGATTCCATTCAGCTTGCAATTAATATTTAAACATCTTTTTCTCCTCTTTATTTTGCACTGTTTCTGAATGACAAATATTTTTACAGTTTGAATAAATGTTAGCCAGGGTCCCTAAATTAATATTTGTGTGTATTTTCTGTCCAAATTTATGTACTGAATGTCTGACTATATCGGTTTCTACCCTTCAGTGAGGTCTAAGTGCTGCATACTATGTTTTTTTCATGCTTTCATTTTTCTGGTTTGATTTTCTTTGTCATTCAGAAACAGTACTTATTCATTGATTGAAGTATCACCAAAAATTAATAGTAGTTGAAGATAAGAACTGAGAGATCATTTAATGAGTCTGAGATTGTTGAGGAAAGCAAAACAAAACAAAAAATTCACAGTCTCAGTAAGTTCCCATCCAAAACCATAAATATAATAGAAAAATCTACATTGTTTTTAATGGAAATGGTAACAAACTTTAAATGTGTTTCAAGAACACTATAAAGCAAAGAAATTTACAATAGAGTGCCAAAATGAGACTTTTTTCCTGTTTATAGCCTAGATATAATTCTTTGCAAATGAAATTAAGTAAGCATTTTTTGATATTACCTCTTATTTTGTATGTCCTGGTTGACTGCTTTTAAATTCAACATAGTTTGAATTACATACATCTGTAAAAAAAACAAAACAAAATAACAACAAAAACCCTACTCACCTTGGCAAGGAGACTGTTCAGAAGTAGGCTATGGCAGAGATCATTCTGAGGGTTATTTGAGCTTAACTTTGGCGGGGGGGGGGAGGGGGGGAGAGTATTTGTTCCTCAACCTGTATCTGGGAAATTGGACTGGGATCACTATATTTAAAAATCGTTGATAGAACTGACTTCATTTTCTTTTTAAATCTGTTCATTTTAAACTCTATAATACCTTGTCATGATGGGGTCCATAATTTAATCATAT
Organism: Rhea americana; assembly: GCF_003343005.1. Taxonomy (NCBI): domain Eukaryota; kingdom Metazoa; phylum Chordata; class Aves; order Rheiformes; family Rheidae; genus Rhea; species Rhea americana. The sequence goes on from NW_028186423.1 coordinate 3,615,521, forward strand.
ATTGTTTCAAATCTGTTGAATATTCCTTTCACTGGGCATTCTCTAATTCCTTTCTTATGACGAAGAGTTAATAGTCATCCTTTATTCATCATCTGTGTCATACCAGCCATGATTTTGTAGGCCTTTATCATATCTCCCATTAGTCATACTTTTCCAAAGCTGAAGCATTCCTGGGCTATTTAAACTTCTTCATGAAAGAAGTTTCAATGAAAATTTCTTCACGAAGAGACCAATATCCCAAAATGGGGGGGCAGAAAAGAAGATAGCTATCATTCAGATTTTGAATTAAGAATGTAAGTAGATTTAATACAAAGCTGGCCTCATGGGGGTTGAGTGGGTGGAATTCTTCTGCCGAAGAACCACATACAGATCACAGCATTCACAGGTTCTGGAAAGGCTGCCCATGTGATTGACTTTCTCTGAAACTTTTCTAATCTAACTAGACCCATTTGAATTGACCCAATTGGAAACTAATGCAACATTTGAAAGTGGGTTTGTATTGTAGTATAATGATACTTTGCCTTTGTTTCCCTTTCCTAATAATTGTTAATATTCTGTTTTATCTCCACTTAATATTGCCTTAATAACTTTAGAGGATGATCCATAGGTCATACAAGTCATATCAGATCCTCAGGGACTCCGAGATCACTTTCCTGAGTAATAACAGCAAATTTAAAGACTGCTGCTACATAAAGATGCTTCTGAGACAGGACATACCTATACTATGCAAGACAACAAGGAACGGAGGTCCTCAAGCTAGCAGAAATCTATCACAAGAAACACATGAAGACCACACAGACTTGGTTGCCTGGAATTGGATTCAGTATATATGTATACTTCAGCTGAAGACTCACAGCTAATAAACTGGAGCAGGTCACACAGCCAGCCTTATAAACAACATTTAATGTTCTACTATTTTTGGATGAGATCTGGAACCTCTGAACAGTGTTGTCCTTAGTTGACATGAGTTTAGCTCTGAAACTGTTGGATCCTCTATTGTAGATGTGACTCCTAATCAGACCTCCTTGTCTAGAACCACAGCACTTTGCCTTAAGTTTTCAAAACGAATCACACACATGCCTTGGCTTGGGATTTATTTGCTTATATGTTTCTGAGATACATAAAACTGAGGAGGAAATGGAGCACTCAATTGTTAACCAGCCAGAGGATAAACATCACCAAGAGGAAGAAAAATTTTAAGAACAAAGAAAAGCTGTCTTACTGAATCTTAACATGAGATTTTGTAGTGGAGAATTTTTGTTTTGCTTTGGGTTTTGCTTGTCTGTTTCTTTTGTATTATTTTATAAAATAAACAGCTTCATCAGAGCATTGATGTCTCTTATACTAGCAACTGACCCTAGAAATACTATAAAGGAAAAATTCTCTTATAGAGAAGCAAATTTGTGAAACTTCTGACTCACACAAATTTCCTGCAGATTTCTTGTAATTTGACAAAGCAGCTGTAAAGGGAGGGATTTAAACTCTGCTTTGATCCTTGGCCTTATACTTTTATTGGGGAGAAGGAGTCCTAGTGGCCTAGAAGATGACTCATTTGAGAATATAAAGCATGCTAGAAATTGAAACAAAGGAACAAATTTCCATATGAGGAAAACTTCTTGTGGAACCCTGTGTTGTAAGGCATTATATATTATTAGTCTTATGTATAGTGATTATTTACAATTATATGTAATTATTTATAATTATAAGTATAATTAGCATATTAAAATATTGCATTCTTTTTTACAAAAAGTCAATATATTCACTAAACTCAACAGCATTTAAGTGCCTTTTCATAATGCTCCTTGACACTGTGGAATAATTTTGACAAACGTGGGAGATCTACTAAAATCTGGACCAAAATGAGAATTGAAGAGTTGGAGAGCAGTACTGTTCTGTGACAGTTCAAACTGCAAGATTTTGTTTTTACTGAATATACTTCAAAAAGCTGTTCTTGGTCTATTATATTGTATGCTGTCAATAATTTTATTCTGAGGATTTAATAGCCCTGTGTGGCATTTATGGTCTTTTTACATCAATTTCTTGATACATAGTCTTTATTCTGTGTATTACAGGCTCAATGGTAAAGTTTATTGAAGCTATCATTTCACATGTTCTATAATATCAGTTCTCTCTTCCTAAGTATGATAAGAAAGTGCATATTTAACATATAATTTCTTGACTCAAACTATGGGATTGCTTGAAATGAACAAATCTAGAAGATCTTTTATTATAAGATACCTGATTTGTGCTATTAAATTCATTGGTGCCAATGATGGAGTGTGTATGTCTCTCTCTATATATATAATGTATAATATATATAAGGAATATATAACCTATGGAGTAATACTTTCTTAGTGTAGGAAATAAATTACCTACTAAACCATTAACCATTGAAACAGTAGATTGATGGGAAATGTTAACTATGGGTGTAGTCAGCATGAATGTTGAAATATTGGTCCATAGCAGCAATTGCTGCAAAGTCATCTACCTTCCTGAAGTAAATCCAAGTATTGAATTTCACATGGCATTTTTAGTGATTATAATACTCAATTCATATCCAGTATCTTCTTCGACATGAAATAGCTTGTTATTTTCCTTTTCTTTTCTCTTTTTTCCAAAATAGTAAAAGCAATTACAGTAGTTGTCATTCTAATAGAAAAATTGCCTGTCAAATTTAATTTGAAAAACAAGTAACTTTTAACTCATAAAATTCTCATAGAGGTTTTTAGAGCCCTAATGCCTCATGTTTATTTTATTTTATTTTATTTTTGAACTAAGATAAGGTAATTTTCATCATGCATTTTGAAGTATATGAATGCAAGGTACTGACTTCCAAATTGTGAGATTTGACCTCAAGATCTAAATATGTGATATTTGCTTTACAACCTGTTTTCTGCATAAAGTTACCTTTCTGTAACCATACTTGAAGTGCTTTCCAAAAATTGAAGGAGTGAAATGCACATCCTTAACTCAAATGTATTGTACTGTGAGTCTGGAACACCTAATAGGGCATAGCCCAAACCTGTACAATAGAGACCTAGCCAAACCCTCTGCTATCCCCAAAATCAAAATGGGTTTTTCTCTGTGGATTGCCTAGTACAAGGAATAGGAACAGTATCAGTCTACACGGGATTCTGTTGCTACAAAATGTTGCTACACAAAGATTTGTTTCAATTCCCTCTTCTCTCTCTAGAATCACCATATATTAATGTCTGTTATGTGTAATTGAGTGTTGTTTATGCTATTCTGCATCCTCACTCCTGTAAGAAAAAAGAAAAAAAAATCAAAGCAGATTTACCATGAGTAATGATTTTGTAATTCTCCTTTTTTCTCTCTCTCTCTCTCTCTAGTGAAAATATGTATTAATACTTTGGCAGATATAAGAAAAAAAAGCAGCAGTGCATAGGAAAACATAGGGACTATGATTCGTCTCTTGAAACAGGTAACAAAATTTGTTTAGTGGGGCTTTGCACCTTCTCCTTATTCAAATGTATTATTTATTCTCATAGTGTCTTTATTTTTGCAACTGTTACTTGATGATCTAATAAAGATTACAGTTTGCATTTTAAGTGTATTTAAATTGGGATAAAAATGAATATCCTCCTTCCAGGTTCTTCAGCACTCTATCTCTGAGAGTGACTTCTCATAAATTCTTTAGAATCATGTATTAGGAGCTTTATAAAAGAAAAATTACAGATTAATTACTCAGGCGCCTTCCTAGTGGTTTTCAATCTGTTAGTGGATTGATCCCAAATCATACAATCTCTGAAGCAAATAATTTCAAAAATTCTCCCTTTTTTTCTCTGTTTTAAGAATTTTCATTTTCCATATTAATGGCTTAGTTTTCTTAGAATTCTACTACTCTGTTGGGCTAAGTTTCTACCTAGGAAGTTTCGAACAAGAAAAAACAAATTTGTTACCAAAACAAATCTAAATGTTTTATGCTTTTTTTTTTTTTTTTTTTTTTCATTTTATCTGACATAAATGTATCTTTGCAGGTAACAAAATCTGAGGCATATGCATGGTTGTCTTAACTTTAAATTTTATTTCTATAGAAAGTCTCCAGGTTGATTGCTAATCCATGCACACATGCATACACACTTGCACGCATGTATATGTACAGAATATGTTCTATATATAATGTTGTTTGTTTGTTTCTGGTCAGGGTTTCTTTCCCCACCAAGAGCTGAGTTATATCAGGAGAAGAACAAAAGGTAACTAAGAACCAAAATATTATATGACATCCAAAAATCTTAGTTATTTTTAATAATGAAAATTTTGCAGAAATAAGAATTGATATAAACTGAACAGTTTTGAAGCTCATAGAAAAACCTAGTTTCCACTGCTTTTCAACATGCACAAATGTTTCTTTCTGTGTATTAGTGTTAACTATAAAGTGAAAAGGAAAGAGAAATTTCTACTTTTACTAGGCTATATAAATAAGCTTTCTGAGATTACCTAACCTAAATCATCTGTATGTAGCATAATTGCAAATTGATTTCATTGTCTCTTGTAATGGTGTGCAATACCTCTACTTTGGTTAGAAGCTGTAGTCCATGACTACAGCATTATTTTAAAAGTAGATACACAGAATTTCTGTCTGCAGAATATGGTGTAACATATACGAAAAATACAGGTTCAAACACATGGTCTTGTATTCAATGTAATCTGAATTAATATCATAAAAATGTATATACTTTGAGTCAGTTTCAATGATAAAATGTAAGAATTTTAAAATGTGATATAATCTGCTCCAAAACGTTGTAGTCTTTAATTATATAATTATGTTTGTTTCTCAGCAGAGGCAATAAAGTAGTTGTGATCCAGGATACGTATTTAAAATGACTATGAACAAGCAGAATATTTGGCAAGGCAGAGAGATCTGCACTGATTGAAAATACAACTACTTCATAGGCAATTGCAATTTGCATTATTAGTCACAAGAAAACAGGTACATCAATACCTGTTGAACACCCTGATATCCTGTCAAGTTGAAAAGGTTCTGTTTTCTGTATGTTTTTTTGGATGCAGAAAGGATATGGTCTACAGTAACCAGTGATGCTCTCACGGGCCTGGTTTAACCCCACAGGCAGTAAAGGACAGATTGTATTTTTAGGCATATTTATATTTCCGACCACAGTCGGAATATATGATCTCTGTGGAAACAGGCTTTCATTAGTGCTCATAGTTCTTAGCCATTTTTTTCTGTTTTTGACTTGTTTTCTGTGTTTTCCTTTTTTTTAAAAAAAAGAGGTTGTTGACTTGATAAAAGCAAATCATCATATTTTAAGAGCTTTCACAATGTAAAATCACAAACTATTCACATCTAACGAGCAAAAATGCAATACTGTTTAATATGTTAAAGACATTTAAATGAAGTACTTCAGATCCATTAAACCATTTTACATTTATCTTGTATATACGCAGTATTATGTTGCTAAGTGGACTAAGACCATTCTGTGGATCACCTTTTCTTTGTAACAAATTTGCATAGAAGTTCTGTCACATTATCTTAAATTAGCATAAAACTACAAGTGCTTAGACTTGTGAGAATATGGGGTTGAAAGGTCTCTTTTAGGCATGAAATCCAGGCTTTTAGTACTAGAGGCCTGGAACGATCCTTTCCCTTGACTAAAACATCTTCACCTTGAAATACAGGACTTTTTTCATGTTATTCTTTTGTTGGAAGTCTATGCTTTCTGTGTTCCCTTATAGGAGACATCTTATCTTAAAAACTTGTCTTTATTCTCATATCTCACGGTAAGAAATGATTTGGGGTATATAATTTCTTATTTATAGTTTGAAAGTGAGATCCGTACAATTGGGTTCACACAAATCTATAAAGTCAGAAAAACAGAAATATTAGCTAAAATAGAGATACAAGTGGCCTCATGATTGTGCTTATATCAAGTTAAAATAGCTCCTATTAATAAGTTTTGTGGCACTATATATATATGTATATATAATATGTGTATATAGATATATGAAGATACAAGTGTAATTTTACAATAATCATCAAATGTGTGCTTAAGCACTGATGTTATTATGAACTGCTTAAAAAGGGTACATTTAACTTTCTTTTTCAAAGAAATTATGGCTTTATTTGATTATTGAAAATGGCTTTTTTCACATTTTGCATTTGCTCATAATTAATATAATTAGAGTCAGAGACTGAAAGAACTTCTGTGGCTCATAATTGATTCCCTGCTCATTCCAGTTGCATCCATAATTTTTAAAATTTTACCACAGACATCTGCTAGATAATAGTTGTGTGTTCATTCTAAGGCAGTCTGTCCTAAAGTACAAATCCAAGCTGACTCATTGAGATAGCCATATGAACTTATGAAATTATTCTCTTGGAATTTAGCATTAGGAAATGTCATAGCAAACCAGCTCACACACATATTATCTATGCTACATACTAAAGATGAGCGAGGAGGCAGCGCTTAAATCCAAATGGGGTTTAAAATGGCATTTGGGGGTTCATGATACCTTTTTTTTTTTTTTTTTTGTTTGAGCTTTTCTAGTCAGATTTTACTACCCATATGGCAGAAATCAAGTTTTATTTTGTATTAGTCTGAACTTCTTGCACCAAATCTCCGGTGCATGCAGTAGAAATTTAAAAAATGTCACCTGCTTTTGGATAGAACACAGTCAGACATGTGCTAAAATTTTACCTTTTTGCTAATTTATGCTTCATGGTAATTTGTTACAGCAAGATTAATGGTGAAAGAAAGCTTGTGTGCATACTAGCCTAGGGAACTTTATAGCTCATATTCCTCAGAACAGAACAGAAAATGTCTTGTCTATTGAAGGCTCCCTTATGAGAAAAAAACATTTGTTCACACTGATTTCTTTCTAAGGACAAAATATATAGGTGTGCATCTCACCTAGTTGTCTGATAGTTGTCCATGTTGTTTCTCCTTGTAGGTATTAAAGATATGCCATATATGACCATTCTCAGATCTGAAGACACTGTGACATTGAGGGATAGTGACCACAGGAATTTAAGTGCACAAGTACTCTCATATCTCTCAGCTGCAAGTTTAGGCTCAGGCAGACACAAAAAAAAAAAAAAAAGAAATGTTCTTGGGAAAAAAAAAAAAAAAAAAAAAAAAAGCTGCACTGCTGCTTCTCCATTGAAGATTTCAAATTATTTGATCACTGTAATATTCAACAAAAACTATAGCTTTTTTGAGGGTTTTTATTGTTGTTTAGAAAGCAAAGAGGCTAGTACAGAACATGTTATTTTGGACTGCGCCAACCTGTACAGAAATACTGACTGGGAATCTGGACTGGATTACTAGAATAACATAATTTGATTGAAAATTATTATTATTATTATTAATGGGCACTTTCCTAAGTGAAGACAGAAGAGTAGAAAAATAAAGAAAATACACTTCAAAAAAGCCAAGAGAGATAGAAGGCTGTGGAGAGAGAGCTTAAGGGATGAAGGAGAGTGGGGGAATTGGCAGTTACTGAAAGGATGATATTATACTTATAATGGCAAACTATCCCATTGCACAAGAAATAGAGGAAGCACAGTAAGATGGAAATACAGCACCAAAACTGGTTAAAAGATCTGAAAATAAATATCATAGAAATATGTAAAGAGTATAAACCAGAATATTTGGCTAGCAATGTGTACAAAGGAAAGGACAAACTTACTGGGATAAAATCAAAGAGATTATAATGCAGAATGAGTTTCCATTAACAAAGAACATATAAGCACTTAAAAAAAGTTCCTAAACACATTGCAAAAGTATATTTTTATATTTTTATAAAAGTAAGTATATTTTTAAGTGAGATAGAAAATTCAATTATGTAACTTGGCTAAATACATCTTCCTATATAAAGAATTAAAAAAAAAAATCTGACTCCCTGACAAATTATTTCTGAGAGCTTCTAGGATCCAGAACCATTCTAAATGGAATAAGCTTAATATCTAAGTTAAAAGTAAATAATAACAACAACAACAACAACAACAAAAAGCATAATAGAAACATTACAACTTTGCTAGTCTGACAAGATTCTGGAAGAAAATTATTAAGGAATCAAATTTGTAAGTACCTGGATAAAGAAGAAGCGGTGGGGTTGCTTCAGCTTGACTTTATACAGTCACTTGACACTTTTGTGTATGATGTTCTTATAAGCAAGCAGAGGAAATACAGTCAAGGTGTAATCACTCATTGAAAATTCTCTCTGAGGAAGAAGCTATTAATGGTTTGCCTACATCCTAGGAGGATATTTCAAGTGTCATTCCTCATGGATCTGCCATGAATCTACTTCTATTTAATATTAACTGTTGAAATAGATGGAATTTGTAAATGGAGAACATTAAAGGAGGAGGGGTGGCAGTCATTTTCAAGGACAGAACAAGAATATAAAGTGATTTTGACAAACTACACCAAAAATGAAGAGAATTAAATTCAATACAGAGAAATACAAAAGTTATGCTTAGAAAGGAAAACCAAATACAAAACTAAGTAATAATAATAATAAAAATAATAAAGAGAATAACTGACTAGAAAGTACTAAAAAAAGCATCGATCTTGGTCTTACAATGGATTTTAAACTAACTATGAGTCAGGATTGTGGTGCAAAAAGAAGAAATTAATTCTGGAATATATCAAGACAGTATTTCATATGTAAGACATTAAGGTGGTTATAATTCTGCTCTATTCAGTTCTGGGAAAGCTTTGGCTGAAATAGTTCTGCTTCTTAATGCCGACAGATAGTCACCAACAATATATAAAACCAAATCCCCCAAATCACATTTATACACAAATCTGTGACCTCCTGTTGGTTAGTTGTTTTACCAAAGAAGTAACAAATATACCACTTTTACAGTAAGCATAATAACTCCATGAGATATTTTCAGATTTGACTCCAAATGCCAGATTTCTGATAAATTGTTTCTTATAAACCAGATAGATTGTGATAAACACATACTGTTTTTTGCCTCCTCTTTTTCTTTCTACAGTAAATAGCTGCTGATATTTTTCTTAACAAGTATCCATCTGCGTACTTTTTTTTACCTTGTTTCTTTGAAATATAAAGGTTTTTTTGTTTGTTTGTTTGCTTATTTATTTCATTTTTGGTTGGTAGTGGAGGTGTTAAGAAATGTATTCACTAAATGCCAGATTATGAGACCTTTATCTTATCTTTCCATCTGTGAAAAGGGATTACTGTGAAAAGTCTAGCCTATTTTGTTCAAAAGTAAAGCTATGGTACTGCAAACCTAATTGCAGAAGTGAACACAATACATGCTAATGACAAAAAGTTAAATTCTATTATTTTAAATTACTATGTAAATTTCTAAAAGTAATACAATGTGTCTTTTCTAAATAAAGCAGAACAGTCAAGGCCATACAGTTAATGGGGTAGTATATATCTCTTCTGTGATTCTCAAAAAAAATCCAATCACTTTGCCACTCAAAGAAGAGCAAGACAGGATGCAAGAGCATGGATGTAAGTGTGAACTTATCAGATCCATTTCCAGGAAAAAGGAAGGTGCTATCTTTCCTTCAGTAAGTTGAAAGCTCAGTCTATGGTCAATAGAAACGAAACATTTACAGGAAGCAAAAGGCTATGTCTCTCTAATCCTCAATACTTCACGTATAAGCAAGAGACATCTACTCCATAATGAAGCTGAATTTATTGTGGTCATTTAGTGAAAAATAAAGAAGAGATGTGATGTTGCATAAAGCATCCAACACAAAGGTTTTAGAAATGCTAGTAGGTTCCCTGTTTCGGAACAGGGAATAGCAGCATAGTGAATATTTAAACAAGGTTCTTTATAACACAGTCTGAATATTACACATAGTGGAAAAATAAAATGTCATTACCAAAAGCTACCAGCTCATCCATGGTAAGGTCAAGGATTTTCATGATTCCGTTACTCTGCAATGCACATGTTGTCAAAGAAAAGCAAAGGAGAGCAAAGAAGTTCAAAGGAAACTTTAAGCTGAAATACTCTGAGCCTCCTTTGGAAGGCATTGAATAGCTGTATCTCCCATTGGCCTCAAATAGATCCACTTTGTGTTATGAGTCATAGAAAGTCGTATGTTCTGAAAGTGAGGCTGTTTACTTAAGAGTTTAAAAATGGATTTAGGAACTTCAATTTAGTCTACTATTTTTGAAAATCTTGGCCAAAATAATGATACGATTATGAACTAACTAAGCTAGAACCTCATTGTCCCAGGGATGGCATCTAGTTTGAAATTCCATCAGTCCAAAAGAGATAGTGGAACAATGTATTTTACACTTGTTGAACAGTAAAACTGGGTACAGAAGACACACTACCTTAAAAAGACCTTCTAATTCATGAAACTGGAGAAAAGTAAAAGTATCTTCTGTCATTGAGTGTTATCATTCATGTTCTCAGTTACTGAGAATCAGGCTAAGCAGAGGAGTGAGAACATGACTGTAGAGCATTAAGCAGCATTAAGAGCACATTCATATGTATTTCATCCCAGCTATTTTAAAGAGCTGGCTGAACAATTGCTTGATATTCTTTAAACACTAAAGCAGCCATAATTAGTCAATGCATTCACCGCACTTTGCAATAGTTCCTCTGCCATGTTGTACTTGTATTCCAATAATGAATTTTATAAATTTTCAAGCAATGAAATTGCTTGAAAGTCCATCCTGGGAATTAAACAGCCACTCAACTTTTAGAGCTCATCTGACAAGGCAAATACAAGGCATGTAGTCATTTGAATGGCTTATTAAACTTCAATCATAACCAATTAGTAAGGATTGTATTGTTCCCCCATCCCCATTGGTAAATACTCATTTATTTTCTTGTCTCATTTACTTTCTTGTATACCCTTACTAATAAGCTTTCTCCCCTGCATAAAGCAACATGCTAGCAAAAACAGAAGAAAGGAAACAATGAAGTTCTTGTAGATTACATAGGCTGACATTTAATGTTTTGTACCATTTTATTCACTGGGGTCCTGACCTTGAGCTGTTTTATACAGCAGAGAAAGGAGAGTAAAAAGATTATGCATTTTCTAGTCAGTAGAGAGATGAACATACCATTTGGAGTAAAGTCCTGTAGAGATCAAAATCATTCTTTGTCCCTGGAAAACTTAAAGTTTTGTCCTCTCATGTAGATAGAAAACTAAAGGGCAGGCCTGCCAAGAATTGAAATGGTAAACAGTAGCTGACAGCCTCTCTCACCACCCCCAAAAGAGCATTACTCTTTAAATTAATAGCTTTTCCTCCCCGCTAAAGAAAAATAGGCTCTCCTTTTCTCCTTTTAAGACATCTGTTTCCACATGTTGAGGAAAACAGTCATTATGCATTCATTTAGTGATGCTGAAAATGGCCCTCTGAGAAGGACATGCTTTAAGGCCAACACCGTTTTTGAACACTGTAGGGTCTTCAAAGTGGAGCCCACACACAAGCATTGCTCCCACTAGAGCTCCCCCAAAGTCTGTCCTTCAATATCTGCCCTTGCAGATGAGGAGTTCCTCTAAAGTCCACACAGCCCCATGTGAACAAGGCATCGTTCCTGGATGCCGCACTGAAATGGCACTGGATGCCTACACACAGATCACTGAAGCCTTTTCTAGGACTCACTGTTCTGGTACAGAAAGTGAGGAAGTGTACCCTGGATGAGGCAAATCTATTGCATGATTATGATACCTAGTCTTTGTATCACACCAGAGTTTGAAGTTTTGAAGAAAATCTTGTTCTTATATAGAAGCCAGTTAGGAATGTGTTGCCACAAAACTGTCATTTGGGGAAAAAAGAAAAAAAAAAGGATCAATGAATCATTTAAGTTTGGTTTTTTTATTCTTTGCATTGGGAAAACACTCTGAGTTTTGATAGAAAATATTCCATTAGTGTTTTCCAATATCTTGGTACAAGTTACATTAAAAACCTAGACAGTTAAGCAGAAGAGAATAGCTTATCTTAGAAAGCTATGAAGGATTAGATAGCTAGAACTATCTATTAGTTAGATAGAACTTTAAATTTTATTGATTCACAAAAAGGACTTGAATTTCTATCTCCTAATTTAAAAGGAACTCTTCTAGCCATGTTGGATATCTCTGTGTAGGATGTCACAACTTTCTTAGTCATGTCTGTTGGAATGATTGTACTCTGTAAAGGAACAAACATACTAAGAAAAAGTTAATCTGTGATGGAGGTCCTATCAACATGCTCACTGTCCTAACTACACAGATATAAAATTAATCAATCATTCTCTGTGGCATAGTATATTTAATTTTTATGTAAATAATCTAATAGGACAAAATGTTTCTCTCTCTTTGAGTATTCCTGTTATATAATGCACTTGTATAAAGGAAAAAAAATTATTTGGCTAAATAGCCCGATGACTCGAGCATTACAACGTGGTATGAGAGGTAAAAGCTTAATAGACACACTGAGTCACAGTAGAGGTCCATGTTTCCTAGTATATTGGCAAGCATAAGGTATTCAATTACAAGAAAAAGCAACTGCAGTGGATTACTTCCACTTGTACTTTACCACCTACAATCTGTGATTTAGAACTGGAAAGTGTATTGATATTATCATGATTAAAGGCCTTTCATGACCCTTTTTCCTATGCATTTCTTTGATCAGATTCTAGAAGAAAAATTTTCTTTGACAATGGTCTTATAGTTTAATTAAGCAATGCATCAAAAATCACATTCATTCTTTGTTTGGGATTTATCAAGTTATTTATCTGATAATATCTTATTTATTTGATAATATCTAGCTCCTGTATTGTGGAAAAAAAAATCATTCTTTATTCACTAAAAATAGGCCGTTCATGATTTTATAGACTCTTCCTTCATTGTTTCTTTTATGAAGTGGAAAAATTTAGATAAAGATTCAGTTCAGGATTAAGGCATATAAATGGAAGGGTCTACATATGACAGTAAATGGGAAAGCTGTGTGCATACGCACTTAAATACGTAGATGTATATAGGGTGCCTCTTACCTGTGTGGAGATTTATGGCTCAATTCCTCTGTACCCGTATAGTAAGTTAGCAGCATTTGTGATGTTATGGGGCTTCCTGTCTACCGCTCCAGAAAAGCACGACATTCCCAGCGTGTCCCAGTCCTATGGGTGTGTTAAACTCCCTGTGTCTAAAATGGCACTAGACACCTAAGTTAAGGCTCTGACTATCTACTGAGGCCGAGTTGAATTCTTCCTGAGCAGCATTGCCTGCACTGACCACAAGCTCAATTCAGTTGCCCAAACTTAGGCATCTACTGGCATTTAAGGTTCTCAACAAGCTGGCAGATATGTCACAGGACTTAGCGTGGACCCGTGCTTTATAGTGAGAGTTTAGATAATTAACTCAAAAGTCGATACTTATATGTAGATATCTAACTATAAGTCTTAGCCTTGCACTATTTTATACCCTTAGGCTCGTGGGAATTACTCCCCATAGGAACTTCTCTCTCTTCAGTGAAACACAAGTTCAGATTTTGGTGTAACTGCCAGGAATATCAGTATTGACTTTCTTGCCCGTGTGCCAATTAAGCAACAGAGCTATTTACTGTTTACAAAACAGTGGTCAGTTACTTATAGTTTTCTGTTTGGTCAGCTAAGAAACAAACCAAAGACATAAAATCTTGAACGATTTTCAGACAACTCAGCTCTTAAATCTGGATTTGGAGTCACTGGAATATGTTACACATATTGCACACATTCTAGAGCAAAAATCTAAACATCTAATTTTGATTCAGGCAGAAACTTAAACATTACTGCAACAAGATGTCAACACATTGACTATATTTTCAAGGTTGCTAACATTTGACCTCAACATAGATTTATTTTTGGTTTTGTTTTTGGTTTTTTTTTAAAGACACATATCATACTTTTAATGAATCACTGAATATATCTAGCCAAATAATAAATATAATTAAACCTAGAATTGATTTAATATATCTAAATTCATAGTTTTCAGTGCTATTATTTTAAACACTGAAATACTTCGTTGTTGTTGTTTCTGTGCTTCTGATTTTTAGTGTAAATTACTTCATTTTATGGAACCAATTATTCTTTATATCACAATATGGATTCATCCTGTTGTGTTATAACTAGTGTAAAACATGGTGAGATGATGATTTGTTGGGGCCCTGTGTCTGGGCCYTGGCTATCTTGCAGGATTATAAAGAGCTGAAGTAAGCAACAAGCTGCTCAAAGAAGGAATTCTTTTGAAGACAAAAGGCTAAAGAAGAAAAGATAAGCAGGTGCCTGTAATTACTCACAGGATACGCATCCAGAAAGGGAGTTAACACCACAGATAAGCAAGGGCCTGTGATCATTCACAAGGGGAGTCAACACAACAGCCAATTAGAAACTGAGCAGATGCGCTTGGACAATATTAGACAACCAATAGAAATGCTTTGCGAGGCRCRTTGATACATGAGCTTGTTAGAAAAGATATATAAATTAGGTAGACAAAGGAATAAAGTTGGATTGAACTTGCATCACATTGATGTGTGTGTGTTCCTTCCCGTGCTTGCCAAGAATGGGCTGCGGCAATGATTATTTAAAACCTACTGTATAACTTAAACCTAGAATAAACATCTTTCGGTGTCTCACTGTGGACAATATCTAACGATTTTTTCAATCATATTTTGCAGCTTAACTGCATAAAGTTGCCCTCTTTGAGGGCTTTGGTTATCTAATGCACTTACATGAAAGAAACATGATTATATGGTTAAACAGCCTGGAAGTAATCTGTAAAAGTAGTACGCATAATATACACATTTTTAAAATGCTACTATATGACCGTATTGTCTTATCCATCCAAGGTATCTTATCCATCTGTGCTACTTTGAGTACAATAGCAGAGCATGCTATACTATTGTAACTCATAAGTTACAGTGAGGTGTGCAACCTTACTTTGACTTCCAAGGACAATTACCTAGTTAAAATAAGAAGGTTAGCATTATTGTTATTTAACTTAATTCTACTCGCTTCGTTGAGTTCCAATTCTGCCATTACATACTATGTATGAAGTACATTTAAAGATCATAAGAGTTAATATTATATTGTTGATATGCTACTAATGAATAATCTGCGGGGGAGGGTGGGGGAGATATATGTTAGGATGCTTGTCTTAGTTAATCTTAAATAGCAATTTGCCTACATTGCATATATTGAAACAAAAACCTGTACCATGACCAAATGCATGTGTAAAATATGCTGGACTAAAATCTCTTCTCAAGAAATAACACTATAGTAATCTCTCTGGAGTTATCTGCAGTATAAATATTTCTATTTTATTCCAATTTAATTTGATTATGAGTATGCTTTTATATAGTGCAAGCAACTGTTTCTCATTCTGCACTAAAAGTTCAAAAGTGCCTAAGAGAATAAGGAGTCTTCATCCCACTTCCAAATGGGGCAATAAATTTTTTCTCACTCCAGAGCATATTTCTGTAAGGAAGCAAGGAAGAAAGAAAAAAGTGTTGTCTATGCTCTGAAGGGGTGTATCACCATGAGCACCTCAGAACAGTCTTGAAGGACAACTTGCTGGTACTATGTTCACCCTTCTTTCTCTGGTCTTCTTGCAGGTACTCTGCTGTTTGACCATGTCTGAAGAAGGAGGAGAGGGAAGCATCTCACATCACACAGGGTTATATTCCACATAAGCTGAATTTTAAAAAACTCCCTCAGCACCTACCTCAGCCTGAGAAATCCAAGAAAATGTTTCATTTATCTTTTCTGAATATTTTATGTGCCGCTCTTTCCCTGTTGGTACTCAGTTGTGCTTTCATACATACCTTATAAAGATGATTGTTGAAATGCAAGCAGGAAGGAGAAACGCATAAAGCAATTAATATGATTGTTGTGATGAAGATGACTTGCTCAAATCTTACTTTCATGATTATTTTGCAATGAAAAAGAAGAATAGATCAAAGACATTGGTGCATGGAAATAAAAGGAACATTAGATAGTACAAGAACAGCAATTCGTGATGTGTTAGTGAAAAATGTTGCAAATATATTTTACACGCAAAACTATATGTTTGCATAGTGCAATCTGAGCTACTGAACTTATTAAAGAACCCCAAATTGCAAGCTGAATCAGAAGAAGCTGTATCTCTACCCCCACTGTGGACTGTATATTAAATAAGATTAGCTGAAACACTTTTAGGAAGTGTTTTTGTTTATCAAGACGGTGTAATGTAGAAATCAGAGGCCTAAACCTCATCTGCCTAAAATTAAGTAAGATAAATTAATCAAATTGCTGAAACCAAAAAGTGAAATATTTGAGAACTACATAAGGTAGCTGAATTAGTTTTCCTTACATCTTTGGACAATCTTGAAGACAGTCTTTACCTTAATTAAGAACAAAACATTACATTTCCAGAGTATTTCTTCCTATATGGCACAGATTTTCAGCCAAATAATTGGCTAGAAACAAAATATTCATTCAAATTTTTTCATTAATGTGTAGACAAAATGATGTCTCTCCAAACTGAGATCATCATTAACTACTGCAAATCAAAATAAGTTGTCAAAATTCAACCCATCTGACTACACCAGACTCAACCTTTTAAAATACATGCATACATACATGTGTATATACATATATATATTTGTATATACACAAGCATGTGAATATATGTATATATATATATATATATATAAATATATTGTTCCATTGTACTAACAAAACTCCCTGCAGCCATTCCTGCATATTTCTCACTATATCTCCAGGTTCCTTGCTGTCCAAGCAGTAGTTTTTGTGAAACCTCTGACAATGATAACCTCGGCTGTCTTTGGAGAAGTTACCTGTCTGAGTTACTCTTAGTGCTCTAAAGTGCTCCTCTGCCCCGTCTAAGCTCAGAGATAACCCTGTCTCTGCCCTGCTCTTTCCAAAGACCTCATTCTCAATCTCTTTTCAAACACACTAGTATACATAGATCAGGATACTGCCTCTGTTTAAGGGTTTCTGAACCTAGTAGACAAATGTTCATATCTCTACCTAGGAACAGCTCAGCTTGGCTATTAAGAGGAACCTAGTTTCAATCATGTTTCAAAGACTTATTATGTCAACTTTGTTATTCAGTCTAGATCTGCTCAGGTGGTCATGGCCAATACACTAAACTCTGTGATCCACCAAAGCTGTGGTCTTACTCGGGACTGGGCGCACTCGGCAGAGGAAAGACTCATAGCCTCAAAAGCTTCAGAGAGTGCTTAGATAAGACTTTGAAAGAGAGCTAAATGGCACTTAGAAACAGCAGATCCTACCAGAAAGTAGGGTTACTTTTAGACTGCCGTGCAGAACTAAAACCCGTCCTTTCTGCTGAATCATTGAAGAACGGAAAAGCCTGATTTATCCATTCGGCTAAGAAAACACCAAAACTATGGCAAGTAAACAAAAAAGAATTCCTATTCTTCCTTTAAGATACCCAGGAAATAATCTTTCCAAGATACCTTGTTCTGCCAGGGAAGGTTGGAGTTGGCAAGCTGATTTCTGTGAGTCAGTCAGAATGCTAAAAGTCCTGTTAAACCTTCATCATTTCTTTACAATCAGACCACAGTCAGCAGGGTAATCCGTATACAAATCAAAATGAATAAGCTCATCTCTGATGCGACTAAACATATGAGATACTTTCAGCAGATGACTAGTGGAATATCCATCAACATTTTACAAAAAAAAAAAAAAAAAAAAAAAAAAAAAAGGAATAATTTTGGTAGTAATATTTTTATCTTGTAAATACTTCTTTTGCAACAAAGTAATGTATGATATGGATAATAATATATTTTGTAATGTAATGAGGAAAGTTGCACAAAACAAATCAATATTTTGGTTTTTTTTCCTCTGAACGGAATCAATTTAAAACAGTTTGATTAAGACTGACAGATAAACAACTACATAAAAAAGCTTTTTAATTACAACTGCTATGCCAGCTATCATTCATATTATATGAATTGTAAGATGCTCAGTATAAGATTTTAAGATATTTATGCAGTTTTTATGTGACAAATCTTTCTGATTTTTTGCTCTGTATTGGTTTACTATTCTAAAGGTGTATTCATAAGTCTAAACTTAAGTGTAGTGGGGTTTAACGTTTCAGGAAGAGATTAATGTTTAAATACTTTCCTTTTCTAAATTTTAACATTTAACAATTTTTTGTGGGGGAGGGGGGATTATAGGTGCAAAGGATTAAACAAATAGTGACAAAATAGAAAGAAATAATACATTACACTGAATCCTTCTATGAGCTATGCTGATGTAAGGATAAGGAAGATCCATAGATTTAAATGGGTAGGTAAGTACTGAGTTTATATTTGTGGAAATTAAATTGCCCAGTTTGGCCCCCTGACTCTGCTTACAAAAGATTAATGTTGTTATTAGATGTTATCCTTGAACTTTGTAATGAAAGAAGAGAGAGGAGGGAAAAAAAAAGGACAAAATGAATAACATGTAAGAAAAAGAAAAAGAAAGTTTAAAAGGTAGAGAAAATACAAAGAAAATAGATATTGAAGATACTCACCTTTTGTACTTGAGCCACAAACTTAATTTTGTCCTGTATTTGAATCACTTAAATTTCCAGAAAATCTTCCTTGATAGTCAAAAGTGTTGTCATATTGTTAAGCTGATACATTTACTCTTAATCAGATTCTATCTTCTTAGCACCAATCCCAAACCATAGATTGATGTTGATTTCTTTATTTTATAGACACTTATATTTGTGGGTTATTTTTTTGCTTTGTTAGCTCTTTATATAGCTGAAAACAATCAGAAAAATGCTGTCTCTGTTTTACATATCTGGCAAGTTAGGTGTTCTGTGATTTGTTTGTACCAACAGAGTTCATCATGAAGCTATCATTAGTGTTAGAATGGCTTTCTTATTTCAACTCAAGAAGCCATTTGAGAAGCTACCAAGAAGATGGAAACAAAATGAAAGTAAGTTTCTAAATGGATACTATACGAACAAGGCAAGGAAAATTGCTCTAACATCCCTAACAAGGTAATTCTGGAGCCTGAGGGGATTATAGGAGTAGTGGAGAAAGACATCAGGCTTGTGTGGTCACCCTAAGTAGTATCTTTTGCCAGTACAGAAGCAAGGAAATGGATAAACTGAATAAATCACTGGCATGATCCAGAAGGAGACATCAGAGCCCTCACACTACAGCAAGTGGAGTTGAAAATAAGGTTGAGAAAATATATTAAGTAAGAAAAATAACACAGAACTAATAAGCAATGATCCATGGTTTTGCCTGAAAATGCTTTGAGTGAAATCTTCACAGAAGCTAGCAATACAACTCCCACTGTCAAGGTTTAAATGATTTCCAGATTTGGAGGCAGGAAGGAATTTTCTTCCATGTCAGACTGTCAGAGATTTTTAGAAATTTGTTACTTGTCTCTGCAGCATATGGTGTGGTCTACTTTTCTGGATGGATATTTTTATCTAATAAAGTGCACGAACAGTACACAATGAAAATATTCTTGAGCTCTCTTTCTTTCTTATTATTTAATGGAGATTTCTTGGTTTCCTGGCTTTACACAATGGTATGATTTTTCACAGAGGATCTGTGGAAGTGTTTTGTGGATTGAAATATAAATGGTCATCTATGAGCTTTCCTGAATTTCTGTTATATTACACATTGACTGTGATTGCAATAACTTAACACAGGAAATTCCACTAGAACACAACACACATATACTACGAAAGTGATTGAACTTTTGAACAGGTCACCTGGAGAGGGTGTCAAGTCTCTATCCTTGCAAATATTCAAAACCCAACTGGACAAGGTCTTAAGCCATCTACTCTAGCTGACCAAGCTTGAACCAGATGGTCTCCAGAGGTCTCTTCCAATCCCAACTATTGTGTGATTTTGTGGTTCTGTGAAATTGGATTAGAAGAGAAAAAGGCCACCCTCGGTTCAAATACAACACTTTGAGGACGCAGACTCATGGCTCATGAAGCTTGATCAAGGACATCACTTCTGTATTTTTGGAAGGTCTCAGACACTCAAACCTGAATTGGGATGAATTAATTAGTTGATTGACCAGTATATGATTGTTCTCTCAATGATATATTGAGGAGAAAAATTTTTAAAAAAAGATAAAACAGTAGCTAAATAAACATGTTTTGAATTCTTAAAATATCTTATTTGTGTATAATGGATGATTTTCTGATTTTCTTTCTCAGAAAACAAAGAAAAAGAAACATAAACCCTCACCGCTAACTCTAACCTGTTCCACACCCAAAACCTCTGATGATTTAATTTCTCTCTGGTGGGATCTGGTGTTTTTCCATGCCAAGTATTTATTCTTCACATGTAGAAGTGAGAGATAACAGATCTCTCTGAGATGAGAGTTTTGTAGTATTCAAATTCAAGAATGAATAATTACAATGGATCTAAAATATTGTTTCAACATGAAATACTGAAAATTTAATTCATTTCCATTTTGAAAATATGAGAGCAGAGTGTTCACACCTCTAGGATTATCCATTTGGGAGAGAAAGAGAGTTTCCAAACTGATTGATGACTCTGAGAGGAACTCCACCTGACCAGTAACAGTGTGCTTGAACACTCCTATTCTAATGAATACCTCCAATCCACAACCATCCATTTCAGCTTCCAATACTCACCATTACTTAATGATATTTCTGTCCAAACCTAAAGATTTTAAAAAAAAGAACACATCAGAAAGAAGGTTCAGAGAAACTGAGGTGGATTGAGAACTGGCTGAAAGGCAGAGATCAGAGGGTTGTCATCAGCAGCACAGAGTTCAGCTGGAGGGCTGTAGCTAGTGGAGTTCCCCAGGGCTCAGTACTGGGTCCCATTCTGTTCAACTTCTTCATCAGTGACCTGGATGAGGGGATGGTGTGCCTCCTCAGCAAGTTTGCTGATGATCCCAAGCTGGGAGGAGTGACTGACACACCAGAGGACTGTGCTGCCATTCAGAGAGACCTGGACAGGCTGGAGAGTTGGGCGGAGAGGAACCTCCTGAGGTTCAACAAGGGCAAGTGCAGAGTCCTGCACCTAGGGAAGAATAACCCTAGGTACCAGTACAGGCTGGGGGCTGACCTTCTGGAGAGCAGCTCTGCAGAGAAGGACCTGGGAGTGCTAGTGGACAACTAGTTGACTATGAGCCAGCAATGTGCCCTTGTGGCCAAGAAAGCCAATGGTCTCCTGGGGTGCATTAGGAACAGTGTTGCCAGCAGGTGGGGGGAGGTGATCCTGCCCCTCTCCTCAGCCCTGGGGAGGCCTCATCTCCAGTGCTGTGTGCAGTTCTGGGCTCCCCAGGACAAGAGAGACACAGAGCTACTGGAGAGAGTCCAGCGTAGGGCTACAAAGATGATCAGAGGGCTGGAGCACCTGCCCTATGAAGAACAGCTGTGAGAGCCGGGCCTCTTTAGCCTGGAGAAGACTGTCAGGGGATCTTATCAATATCTACAAATACCTTAAGGTGAGATGTCTCTTCTCCATAGTACCAAGCCACAGGACAAGAGGCAACAGCCACAAACTGAAACACAGGAAGCTCTGCCTGAACATGAGGAAGAACTTCTTTACTGTGAGAGTGAGTGAGCACTGGAATAGGTTGTCCAGAGAGGCTTTAGAGATATTCCAAACCTGCCTGGATGCAACCCTGTCCAACATGCTCTAGGTGACCCTGCTTGAGCTTGGGGGTTGGACTAGATGATCTGCAGAGGTCCCTTCCAACCTCAACCATTCTGTGATTCTGTGATTCTGTAAACTTCAGAAGTAGCAAATTTTGAGAGTGTGAATACATGAGACATTCATAACGGAAAATTAATAAAATATTCCGGAATAAATAAAGGAAATGGAATTTACTGTCATAAGATATACCAAATTCTTGTATTCTCTATCCTGTTGGTTCTCTCTCTCCTCTTATTCTATTTGACAGTACTTCCTTCCCTCCCTCCCTTCCTCCCTCTCGATCTCTTATCCCCACCCTCGGGTTTTTAAATTAGTCAGCTGGATTTCTGGGAGAATTTTGAATCTTTTCCTCAAATTTAAGAGTTATTTTCATAAATAAACAAAGCATGGAGTTTTGAATAGAAAATTGTTTGGAAAGGAGAAAGGTTTAAGACCTTTCATTGTTCGTTTGTTTTGTGAGAAAAAAAATGTATTAAACCTTTTTTAGAAAAAAAAACGTGAAAGAAAGCTTGTATATTTAAACATAATTAACATATCTGAGAGTAGTATTCATGTGGCTTCCTTAAAATTATCTCCTCTGTGACATCGGAAACATTCGAACAAGACTTCCAAAGATTAAGCAGTATTACAAATGGAAGAGTAACTCAGTACTGGAAGAGTACTGAGGAAGGCTAAATATCTACCAGTTCACAATCCTACCATATCTCCTCTCAGAGAATGAGTTGGACTCATTGCTTTGGAAATCGCTATGTACCGAACTAAGAGAGTGCACACATTTGTGGGCCATTCTCTGTGTGTGTGTGTGTGTGCGTGGGGGGGGTCAGAAGTGCTTATAAACAAAGCAAAAGAACTGAATATACTTGGTAATATTTTCCTCTGCCTTCAAATGGGAGATATTCAGGAAGCGATGACTGATGCCAAATATATATTTATTTTACGCTGCATTCATCAGCAGGGTTATGCTAGATGTTCTTGGAAAAACAAAGAATATATCTGTGCATATTGAACAAACCTATTGGGAAAGATTGTTTCCTCAGACTGCCATTTGGGCTGTGTTCAGTACACAAGGTGTTTCACTGAAAAAATACAACATATTTTTGATGGTGTATAGGTTACCAAGGTCTACACAGATGACATTTTGGTCTAGGGAAAAGACAGTAGAAGAGCATGACCAGAGACTCTTAGCAGCATTTGAAGGAAACAAATAACAGTGCTAAGCAAACAAAAATATAAAAAGTGAAACTGAAATAACATAAAAAGAAGAAAATTTAACAGAATAAGTCTACAGATAAAGAATAGTAAAATTGCAGGTACCATGTCTTGTTCAAAAAACAAGGAAAGAATATAAGGACATTTTAGATAGTAAACCATCCAATGATATTGATATCCAATCTAGTTGCCCCAGACATCTAAACAAGAGTACTAATGTATCTGAGAGAATGATATTTTTATAGTAATTTTTTGAAACATAAGGAATCAAAATGGTATCTGAGATATTTTACGAAAGTACTCCCCTAGCTAAATTTTCTAGTAGTACATCCAAGAACAAAAATAATACAATCAGAATTAGTGGTGTTTCTGCCAAAGAATGAAAACTGTATTCATTTTTCAGACAACATATCTGGCAGCATAAGCAAATCTGAGAATAAATTGATCATTAATTCAGCTTTTAGACTATCAGTAAATTTTTGAATTTCAACACAAAGCAGTGTTTATTGTTAATTCCTTTTTTTTTTTTTTTTTGCTAGATGCACTGAGAATGAAGGTGTAGGGAATCATATTTTGTATAAATTTGGGGAATGAGCTCTTCAGGACCAACCAACCAACCTAGGCAGGCAGATGTCACTCAAGGCCGATCACCTTGGGTGCAGGCACTCTGCGAAGCAGACCTTTACACGGCTCTCTGACACGGTGATTAGTGAACAACAAAACACCCATGCCCACAGCATCACTCGCCTCTGCCACAGGATCATTTTTATCAATTTCATTGCCGTGAAAAACAGATGACATTCATTTTGGCTGAGACAACTAAGACATTTCTGAACTGACTTCAGCAATCTTTCTTTTTGACAGTTGACTTGCAACGAAAGAGGCTGAGTAATCAGCTGCTCATATTTGAAATAGGAGTAGTACACCTGAAACACATCTTGAACTTGTATTTCAGTTATGTTTGAAGTTATGAGTATTTTAAGATTTTGAATAAATTTATAGACACTCTTCTCAAATCTTGACTGAATATTGAATATTGATAAATTACTTTGCAGGAGATACATTTATAGCATTTTCTTACTGAAAATTGGAGTTGTTTTAACAGTTCTTATTTAGATTTTCTTGGGAGCATCTTTTCTTCTGGAGCTTATATATTTCACCATTACTATCTCAGCGATTGACTTATCTCAGGAATTCAGGTTTTATAATTTTGAATGGATAGAAGTAGCGTTTCCCTGATAAAAGACAATGTTTATGTTGCTGAAACATCCAATTGCTGCAGTTGTTACCTATCCTAGTCATTTTCTGCAGAGCATGAAGTTCTTTGGACTGCTTCTAAGGGATCACAAGTGTTGTTTTTTTTTTCTTTTTTTTCCTTTTTATTTTTTTAAGTAAGTCCATTTGCAATACACATTTGCTTATAGTGAGCTATATTCGCAGAACAAAATATGCATATGCATGGTCTGCAAATTGAAAAGTTTTGGAAAAAAAGTGTCTATGCTATTTGAATCTTTCCACATAGTTTGATATCAAAGGATAAGTGAAACTTTTCAGTGCTATTTCTTACAGTTGCAATAGTCTGGGTGCATTTGACTTTACATTTTGTATTTAATTAATGATTGTAAAAAAATCTATGAGTATATTTTGTTTTTAAAGGATCTGGCATGCAAAATAAGAAACATACCCAGAGAGGTAAAACAAACAAACAAACAAACAAACAAAACCCCAATGCAACAACAATAACAAAAAACTCACTTATGTTTGTTATAAGTATGACACATTATTCATGCTGTTGCAATTCATCCCCCCTCAGGCTTCTCTTCCCCAGGCTGAACAGGCCCGGCTCCCGCAGCCGTTCCTCATAGGGCAGGTGCTCCAGCCCTCTGATCATCTTTGTAGCCCTACGCTGGACTCTCTCCAGTAGCTCTGTGTCTCTCTTGTCCTGGGGAGCCCAGAACTGCACACAGCACTGGAGATGAGGCCTCCCTAGGGCTGAGGAGAGGGGCAGGATCACCTCCCTCCACCTGATGGCAACACTCTTCCCAATGCACCCCAGGAGACCATTGGCCTTCCTGGCCACAAGGGCACATTGCTGGGTCATGGTCAGTCTGTCATCCACCAGCACTCCCAGGTCCTTCTCTGCAGAGCTATTTCCAGAAGGTCAGCCCTCAGCTTGTACTGATGTATGGGGTTATTCTTCTATAGAACATGGAACATATGGAATGCCTTAAGGGAGAATAAATATTTCCTTCCCAAAGGCTTTGGAGAGTCCTCAGGTAAGCCAGAATTCTGGACTTCAGGACAAGATAGACGGAGGGAAAGAGAGAGAGAGAAATTGCAGATAGGGAAACCAGAGGAATGGGTTTCCTCTGAAGAAATGCAGACATCTGTGATAAAGAACTAGTCATCAAGACTTCTCTTCCAGCCAACGGAGAGAAATAGAAACTTTTGGGACGTGAATCAGAGCATTGTAAGGTAGACATCAAAACAGCTTTATGAATCACTCTCTAAGCATCTGTTTCTTTCCATTGACTGAATACAGAGCTTAGGATAATTAACTGATATAAATATGATACTTTATAGATATCTAATATTGGGTGATATGACATCTTTAAGAGATGCCTAAGAAGAGGAGAAAATAGATATACTATCAAACTTAGGGTGACAAGAAGATTTTCTTAGAGACCAGAGGACACTGTAGAGGTTGTTGCTTGAAGCCTTGGTCTATTTCTGTTAGAGAACAAGAATTTAGAGAAAGGACCCATCTGTAAAAATACTAGTATAAGGCAAATGGATTGTCAGGTCCTTTCTTTTCTTCAACTGTCACACTCAGGAGATTCTAGTTTAATTATTTAAATTTTACCTTTTTTTTTTTCCTTTATTTTGTGTGTGTGTGTGTGTGTGTGTGTGTCTGTGTGTGTGTGTGTGTGTGTGTCTGTGTGTCTGTGTGTATGTTCTAGTAAAAGATAGTATTAAATAAAGAAAATGCTTTGGATAGTTTCCAGGCACATTTTCAGACTCTTTAATGTAATAGATTTATAACACAAGCTCTTCTTTAACAAGCCACTGTGCGTTACCTATCACCATTATATTTTCTCTCGTCTTTTCTACAAGAATATTGAAAATTTATCGTGTAACTACATGTCTTGTGGGTTTTTTTTCTGAATAACCTCAGCTGTTTCAGGGCATAGGAGGAGACTTATATAGCTTTGTATCTAGCCTTCCAATCTGTGAATTTGCATCATGTATATGATTTATCTGCGTATTTTGCCTAAAGTGATTTGGAATGAAAGTCTGTAGAACAATAGAAGTAAAGAATTCACTCACTAGTTTCAAAATAATGACAATAATGACACCCTATTGAATATCAAACTAGAGAGCATCTGATGTTTCAATAACGACATATTTGATGAAGTGGAGATGCTTATTATTCTAGAGAGCTTGAAACTGGGAAGGACAGTTAGGATGCTGAAAGATCGAATTAGAATTTAAAATTATTCTGACAATTTGGAGAAATGGCCTGGAAAATAGAGATGAAATTAAGTAGGGAAACGTCCATTTTAGTAAACCTAGATAGAATAATTATCTACTCAAATACTAGACCATTGCTCGGACAGTAACAGAAGAAGGTGAACATTCTAAGGCAGGTAGACCTTCTGCCAGAATATATAACGAGGGTTTTTTTTGTATGAAACACAAGGAGTAATTCTTATGATATTTTCTGCTGTTTTGAGCATTACATTTCAAGAAAGATATGAACTGAAGACAGTCTTGAGAAAAACTGCAGGAATGAGCACAACACACACGCAACACACACAAGAAAATAGAGGGAAAAACCTGCATAATTTTCACTAAAAAAATACAGGACATGATAGACCATTGTCATATACATAGAAAACTTGTGTGGAGAGAAGGAGAATCATCTGCTTCTTTAATTGTAGAATATAGGAAAAGAAGATAAAGGCTGAAGCTGTGGCAAGAAATAGTCTAACTAGACAAAAAGAAACTTTATAAGGTTAAAAATAGTGATGTTCCTCTTTCATGTGTAGCTGGGACAGCTTGAAGATTTAGTGAGAGACTTGATTAATTGTGTGGTTCTCTGATGTATGTATGATATATAATTAGAGTTTTCAATGTGTGGACAAATTGTTTCAAATCTTATGTAGTTATGAGGGACTTTCATGTCAAAGTTTTGCCATGAACCACCACCTTTTTCATAGAAAATATTTTTCTATTAGGGATATATTTTCAATAATATTTAATTCAATAATTAAAAGTGCTTCTCAATATTGAGTGGTTCAGTTCTATGTGTTAAAATTCAGGCTTTTTTAGGAGACTGGTTTTGACTGTGCTGTGCATCTGTTTCCTGAAATTTTATCACCTTTAAGGTCCTCAAATTCATCTAAAATGCTAAATGCTTTTGATATACCAAAATCACTGTTGCACCAAGTATCAAAATTCCCCCAAACTTTTGATGGCAGGCAGTCCTGAAACCTGAAATACAATTCTTTGACTAGTTTAATTTTATATGCATATCTTACATTTAGTCTTCAAGTATCTGTGGATGTTGTGAAGTTTTCCTCGATGGAGGCTATTAAACACAGTTTGAAAAAATGTCTATAACCTTCAAAAACTTATTTCTTCTCTTTCCTCAGCCTTTACTTCTCATACTTAGTCTGATGATCAGTTTAGAGCCTTTTTTTTTGTTCTGACTTACATAATACACTCCACAGTGCTCTTTGCCCTTTATGTTATCCCATTACCTCTCTTTTTTCTCCATTTTTGTTACTCTGGGCTGCAGGTGTTTGTCCTCCATCATTATCTCTGCCATTGATTTTTTATTTGTGGCTTATATTTCAGCATTTTTTTTTCCACTGCTCTCTCATCTACTTTTTCTTCAAATCTTTGAGGTGTTTTCCAGATCTGTTCTTCACACTTGGAATGCTCTCTTGCTTTACTCCATAAGGCTTTTTCTCTTTCAGACTCTCCTTTAGAACTCACTTATGTTTAATAACTATAGAAAACAACAAATTTATAATAGCCACTTAAGACTACAGAGCTTTGTAGCTGTATACACCCAAACAGAAACAATAGGAAACTTCATGCTAGACTTCTATCTAGTTCTGCAGGTAAACATGCATATTTTTGGGACTCTTAAGCATCTCTAATGTCTTCTTTCCTTATTATGCAGACCAGGGTATCGATTCAAATGAGACTGTACATTTTTTTGCGGTGAGATCATGATCTGTCCTGTATTCATTCAGAAGATATTTTACTCAAGCACATATAGGTATCACGGTAGGATAAAAAATAATTCAAGTAGAGACATGAGCACCTGCTAGTTATTCTAGCACAGCTGCTTAGACCTGAGTCTCTCAAATGCTTTAATTATAAAAAATACTAAAAATGACTCAGAAAGTCATTGGAGCTTAGCTGGTGTGTCTGATTCATAAAATTATTGGCACAGAAAATGCCAAATCCATTCTGAGTTTTAATTTTGGAATGTAATTTGGATTTAAATCAGAAAAGCCTATCTCAAAAATCACCCACGGAGTGAATACTACTGTGAATCCTTCACAACTTCTCCCAACCCACAAAGAAAGGAATAGTGCTGGAGTATTTTTTTTTAGATTCCTGAACTTTAATTTTTCACACCTCCTTCACATACAGCTGGGGTGGCTTGAAAAGTTAGTAATAGGCTTGATTAGTTGCTTGGCTTTTTGATGTATGCAGGCATTCATACTATATAATTAGTTTTCACTGAAGTGGGTAAATTATTTCAAAGTTTACGTAGATGGGAGAAGCTTTCACTTCAAAGATTTTTCACCAATAACTGTTTCCCTCAGGAAGGTCCTTCTCAGTGGGGCGAACATTTTCTAATTCAATAATATCAAATTTTATAGCTCAAGGTAGCAAGTCATTTTTGATGCTTCAGTTTTATGTACCCAACTTGAGATACCTTAGGCAGTCCTACTTTTCTTGTGTGCTAAGCATCTATTTCTGAAGAAATTTCTTAAGCTGGACACCAAATACTGAACACTAAAATAACCCAGGTGAAAATTAATACTTTTTTTCAGCACTGTCAGCAGGGAACAAGACCTACTTGGTACCTTTAAATATATATATATATATTTATGACTGTATAATGATTAGTGTTTACATATTCTTAAGAACAAACTGAATTTACTAAGGCGTGTAAATAATTATCATTTTTTTAAACATATGACTTACACCATATTCTGTCTAGTAATGTTGAGGAAGCCAGAGACTGTTGTGTGAGGAAATAGTAGACAGGTGAGAGACAGAATCCTTTTCAATATTATATAAGGCAAGTTAGCCTTAAGTCAGAGTAGTGTCAAATTTTCAACTTCATTGAATTTAATCAGAAATAGGTGTGACTTAGTATTCCTTGATTATTATTTTTAATTGGGAGCGGTAAAGCTCAAGGGCAAAGTATGACATCGAGCATAGTTAGTGAGAAGAGTATACTATACATATAGTATAATATCCTGTTCATTGATTCCATAAAACAATAAAGCTGTAACAAAAAGATAGTAAGAGAATTAACATATTTTTGGAAGATTTGGGAATCCTGAACTTATCACTTAGAGAGTTATACTTCAATAACAGAAATAATGCATTTTTTTAACCTTGTTGCTGCATATTATAATATTTAATTTAGCTTTTACTTTGATATAATCTTATTGATTATTTTATTTGAAGAGCAGTATTTTCATGGCGACTATGATTATTTTCAAGGCAGCATGAAGACATGCTTCTGAGATGCCAGCCATTGAATGCAAATTATATCTCTGGGTGGATAGCATACTTTATACAGTGTCACAAAGAACAGTTTGGTGACCAATGATATTAGGAGATCTATGAAAATCAAACTCTTTTTTTCAGATTATCATTTTTAACTCCAGCTAACTGGGTAGTTATGCAGTTATAGATAACTCGTAAGGTGGGTGCAAAACCAAAACAAAACAGAAAAACAAAAGAACCCAGACAAGCGGAACTCATTACACTTGACACTTGGAACTGTACCTTCCCAGTAAATTTTGCCTTTATCCTCCTTGATGGCTAGGAGAAGTCATGCCTTGTGCCACACAAAATCTGTATTTATTCATTTATTTCCATTTTTCAATAAGAAAAAAATCACTTCTGCCACGTGCTGCACATTCTGGCATGGTTGATAATAAGTATCCACAATTTCTGTTGACTTTAAGCATAGTCTGCAGCCCATTGAACTCCAGTTGGGGTGGGGGGGAAGCAAAAAATAAAAAAAGAAAACCTTTCTTCTTTTCTCAAGGGGCTTTGAATCATGTTTAGCAATGGTAGCCGTGACACTTACTAGATAGCTATAAACACACTCTTTTGTCAGAATCATTTCAAGCAGAAAAAAATGGATAGTTATTGGTATTTCTTAACCAAATAATTTGACTCTTTCAGAGAGAGCTTTATTGTTGAATTATTAGGCTTATTTATTTATTTATTTATTCTCCAGAATACTATTGCTAAACAAATCCTGTCAAGAAATGGAGAAAAAGAGAAAAAGGAGAGAAGAGGAGAGGAGAGGAGAACAAAACCCCAGTTAGTTAGTTAGTTAGTAATAACATTTTGCATCTCATAGTAAGCTTTTGTAGATTTTTGACTGGGTAGATATAATATCTCTAAAAGTAAATCAATAATAGGAGATTTCTGTGAGAATGAGAACTTTATAATAATTTAGGGCACATTTACCTAAGTGATACATTGAAATTGTACCGAATACAGTATTCTTACAGTATCTATTTCTACCATTTTTTACAGCATAAAGATTTTATTATTGATATTAACATACTAGCTATATTACACAGCAGTACATTAAGTATAACAAAATAATATTCATCTGTTTGAAACCCTAGCTTGGAACGAATACTAAAAGAAGCACTTCAGGATATATTTTCAATTAGTTTCAATTCATAAGCCTTTAACCATTCACTCCTTTAAAGGAACAAATCCTAGCTCCTGCATACAGCTAAAGCAAATGGTGTGTACAGAGGAAGGTTTGATCCGAGGAGCTCCCCTCTAAAATGTAGACTGGCTATGGAAATGGTATATCAAAGAGCGTTCCTCAGAAGGACTCAAAACTGCATAAGAGAAACTTAGAATTTACTGGTTATGTCCTCACTTCTTCTAGTCCACCACTGGTACCAGACACTCAGGAGCTATAATACACCAAACCAGCATCTCAGCAGACTCCGAATAATAGAATTTGAATTGTTTCACTGTCTCTCCAGCCTTTTGGAATAATATACATCTTAAATAATCTTTATTGTAAATTGACCTTTTTAATAAAGAAGAAGCCTATGAAGGAGGAAAATAAATTCTATGGAAATGTATATAGAATACAGAGAACTTATTCCTAAAGTCTCAGCAAAGTGGAATAAGTATCTCAAAAAAAATTGAGTTCCAAGAAGTAAAAGTATTGGGCCAGTGATGTGCATTTTCAAATGAAAGAATTGTAAGATATATTTTTCAGCAAAAAATATTAAAGGAATGAAATGATAGGGAAATAAGGAAATGAGTAATTCTCCAAATGTAGAGAGCTAAACTAGAGAGTTCTGTAATTAAATTATCTTTTCTGATCTTACAATGTATATTAGCCTACATCTCTCTATATATATAATATATGTATGCATATAGAGAGGGATGATGGTGAATTGCAGCAGACAATTCTAAGTGGAAGCCTTGGAGAAAGCCACTTAGCATTTACAGTGAACAGATATTTTGTTAATGATCAGGAAAAACACAAGTTTGAACAGAGAAAATAAAGAAGATAATTGAAAGAACTAAACCAGCACTAAAACAAAAAACATTTGTTTGGTTTTCTCAGGCACTGTCTCAAAGACAGATTTTATAGCTAATTCTGGAAAGGAAATCTTATAAATTATGAGAGTAAAAATTTTCTTAAACTCAGGGGTTTTTTTTCCCTCAGCACAATTCGCTAGAACATTTATAAACCCTTAAATAAAGATATTTTCTAAAAGCAAAAACTGATTTATATCATAGTACCAATATTTTATTTTGTTTAAGTCAGAGAAACTTTATTATATTGCACTTAAACTGGAAGTCTGATTTATCCCAGATGCAAAGGGCCTTAATACTTAGGGATTTGAAATGTTAACATGAATACAGATCAATGAAAGAGAAAACAGCTCTATTTATTATAACACTTTAATCCCATCTCTTTACCATTACAGACTTCCAGCATTTATAGGCATAGAAAGCAGATTGTAGCTTTGTATATTCCTAATGATTCCCTACCAGAAGACAGTAAGTAGACAGTAAGCTACCTTTCAGTTATCCTGTAATAAATCTTCTTTAAAGATAATTTTATTTTACTGCAACATATATTTATACCTGCATTATTGTTATAGAGTCCAACAGTACAACATTGTTTTCTGTAGTTTGTAAATAAGATCCCACTTGGTGCCCTTTACTTACCAATGCATATTTAAACACACATAATCCTTGTTTTTTCCCCTCTTTCCTTTTCTTCTTACATACTATGTTGGACTAAATATTGTGAGAAAGATGTATCAGTGTACTGCCAGGAACAATTATTATTTCACACCTTTCTCTGAAGAGACATTGTTCCTCATAATGAAAGGGAAAAAAGGAAAATGAGAACTAAAGGCTAATAAACCTGTATGAAAAGATATACTTTTTTTAAGCTTTTAAGACAGATAAACTTAATAAAATACTGTCTTCTTTTTTGCTTTCTCTGCTTTTATCTAATCTTATAATATATTTTTATCTCTTTGATGGGTGTAAGGTACTGTACTTAATGACTGAGCTGTTACTCAATGATACTTGGAGTGCATTGTAATCAACCAAATAATCTTTCTGGTTTGCAGCCTTCCTTTGAAGGCCTGTTACATTTTGTCTTGCCATTTTAACACCATTTTCCTGCGGCTTTCATCTCTCTTGTAAACCACATAACATAATGGTAAAAGGCTTAACCAAATGGACATCATAAGCATTAGCACCGTTATTTCCCCTTTGAGGGCCAAACCGTCACAGTGGGGCTGCTAAGTGAAGCCCAGGGATGCAGCCGTGTGCGTCGGTGTACACGGAATACGTGACCGTGGAACAGACGAGGGAAAAACATGATGGGAAACGTCGGAATAACAGCGGGAACAGAATGTGAAAGGTTGGCTGGCAGTCTGCTCTTATCGGGGCTGAACGTGCCACGTTTTAACTGCCAGTAAATAGCAGAACCTGAACTGAACAAACTTCAAAGGAAAGGGAACACCACAAAGGACATTAAAAATTATCCAAAGGTTGCAATTTTGTTTTCTGGGGTAGTCTATGTTGAACAACATTCTTTTATTTAATTAAAACAAAATGCAGCCTAAGAGAAGAAAAATTTGCATTGGAGAGCAAGAAAAAAAGAAAAGCCATACTGTTAGTGAATAGATCTACTAATACACAGTAAACTGTGAATTCACCTTCAAATTATGAGCACCTCGGTAATTCCCTTAGAAACTAATCTAAAGACTGTGAAGTAAAAGAGGTATTGTTTGAACCTTTGTTTAACAAGAACATTAATTTAAGCTTGTTGAAGACTGATGTTTTGGATAACTATATTGGTCAGTACTATACAATGATGGCTAGAGTACATGGAATATAAAAGCACTGTTTTATATTGTTTTGTACTCAGATAATCTTTTTCTCTATAGGAAAGAAAAATACAATGCTTTATTGTTCTCTTTTGTAAGTGGAAGGGTCACATTTTTGTTTCATTATTACCTTGTTGCTTATCCAAGCTATTTGATAAAATCTAACTGTGCATTTTAAATAAAAGAGAGAAGAAAAGCAAAACTTAACAACTGGTTATTAATACACTGTATAACATCAAAAAACCCACAAAAACTAGGTGAAAAAGAATATCCTTTTCAGCTGAAATTGCAAAGGAAATACGCTTTAATATGAGAGTTTACTTTCACGAGCATGCTTAAGTCATAGGCCTTTCAAAAAGCTGCCTTTGACATTTCAACAAAAGGAAGGAAAATCGTAAAGGGCAGACAAGGTCTACTAATGCCAGACACCAAACATGTAGAGAAATTGCTGTCCTGTGCACAGTCTTCAAATTGCGTTTTTATTCAAGTTGAATTTAGTAAATTAAATTTTCTTAAGTGGAATTTCCCCCAAAACTGAATTCACAAATCTGGAGGAGGAAATGATTGTGTTGGTCTGCTCATTTTGTTTTATAGCTAAAGTATTTAAGGCATTCCACAGCAGGTTAAAGGGCTTTTCCAGAGGTATGAAATAATATAGTCCAAATTTTGCCCTTCTTTCGGGAAAAAAGTAATTTTCAACTTGCAAGAAAGTTGTCTCACTACCATACTAAAGGGCAGTCTGAGTTACTATTTCTTCATGACAGAGCTGTTTCACTCTGTATATTATGAACACTCAAATAGTAATTCATCAAATACTAGTGCACAGGAATTTTTTCTAGCTTAAATATTCAGATCATCACCTAAAAGAAAAACAAACAAACAAACAAACGAAGTTGTGACTCCCTTTGCAGTTTGTACTTTTTTGTATTCATACAGAAGTGAAAGACTATCAACAGAAATGATTGAGAATTTTTGACTTTCCATTTTTAACTTTTTCCTTCTCCATCAAAAGTGCATGTGATCAATATTAATGTATGTTTTTGATGAGAAGTGCAACCTTAAGACAGGAGAAAGATTGGACTGAAGTCCAATCTTTGAATTTACCAGTAAATCAGTGTTCAAAAAGGAACTAAGTGAAGCATTACAATTTTTGAGAAACTAGTAAATTGCTATATTATTCTTTTTCCTTTTTTCCTCATGACTGTCCATGACTAGACAACATGTGTAACATGACTCTTTTTTTTTTTTTTTTTTTTTTTTTTTTTTTTTTTTTTTAAAGCAAGATCACTTACAACAGGTTTTCCAAGATCCTGTCCAGATGGCTTTTGAATATCTTCAGGGACAGGGATTCCACAGCCTCCCTGGACAACCTGTTCCAGTACTCAGTCACTATCACAGTAAAAAGTTTTTCTTCATGTTCAGACAGAGCTTGTACTTCAATTTGCCTATTGCCTCTTGTCTTGTCACTGGGCATCACTGAAAAGAGTCTGGCCCCATCCCCCTTATACCTTCTCTTCAGATACTTATACATGTACATTATGTACTTAAATAGTGACATAATTTTGAATTAGAAGACAGATTTAGTGTTCATTCATTTCAGTACTTTGAATTACTTATCCAAATTCAGATATGCCTTTTTTCTTGTCCTCACTACCCTCAGATTTGGATATATCTAAGCCCTCATATAAGGTTAGTGTCTTGCATTTCAGATGTAAATCAAAAACTGAGCACACCCACATATAATCAGGGTTGATGTCCATCACCAGCACATCCTGTTTAAATACATTAAATCTTCCGAATATTTCAAAATGATAGGACAGCCTCTGTAAAGGAAAAGCAATTATTATGATGATCCTAATGTACACACACATTTGTAAATTTTTGCTCTTTGCTGAGTAGAAAGGATGTTTAAGACAGAACAAATCCATAGAGATAACGAAAGATAAGACATATACCAAATTACTCTTATAAGACTGCTGTGATATTTCTTTCTTTTTATCGTTTTTAATTGTCATAGCTATTGTTTTAAGTAGCATGATTGACAGAATATTAGTTGTTATATTTTGCCGAGAGCTGGAGATTTGTTGCCTCAGAATGTTTTGCTCCAAAAAGGCCAACAGTCAGGACCTAGAGAGCTGAATAGCTTTCTCCGTTTCATTTCAAACTTGAAGTAAAACTCTGTTGTGCAAAGAGAACTTATAGGCATTTCTGTGTTACACAGGCTTTCTATAACAAATTCTGCAACTTCTGTTACTCTTGATGAACAAAGGCAATAGCATCAGACAGCGGCATACAGACTGAAAAGCACTGACTACAGAAAATGGCAGATCCACACATGATTGTGCATGTGTAACATTTTCTCTAAAATCTGAGTATCCTTGCCACTGCTTTACTCAAGGTGTTACTGTGATTATGGTAACAAATATACTAGAACCAATTAAAAGTCATCTGCTGAAAATGTTTGTCCTGAGTATAGAAGTAATAATATATTTATGCATATTATTTGAAGAGATGGGAACTATTTACCTCTCATAATAGTTACATTTGCTCTGAGATTCCTGACTGTTAGTATAGGATTTATTAAAAATAAGAAGTACAGGAAATAGCACTTAAAGGCCATCAGGTCAGAAATAAGATTTAAAGGCTGTTGATGAAACATTATTGATCAGAAGTCAGTAATGAGTAGTGATGCACCGGTCTTTCCTTGGAATAGACTTCAGGTGTTTGCTGCACTGTTCATTTATCATAGCTTTCACAGAATTTCAAAGTTTCAGATGGACCATAGAGCAACTGGTGGTGGGCTCAAAACCTAGCTGCAGAATATTTTTGTTTCTTTCTGTAGCAATACATGGTGGATAGAGGTTTTCCTTTCCTAAGTAAATTCTCTGACTTTTAGGTTATTACATGTAAGACAAGTGCTATATCTGTGTTTTTGAATTAAATTGGAAGTGCAATCCTGCAATAACTGCTGAAATCTGTGTACACTGGTGTGTTCAATTTTAGCTGTTGAATGATTTTATATAAATTACATCATCCTTATGAGAAGACTACCTGCTCTTATGAGTGCTATTAAAAGTTCAAAACCTGTTTAATACAATTCTTGTTATTTTACAGTTTATCATACTATTTCAGTCTTGTATAGCTTTAGTATTTCCTGCTTATTTTATAAACTAAATAATATTTTCCTTGAAAATATTTTGTTATAAATTATAGCATCACCAAATCTTCTGACCTATATACATCCTATGTAATCTTATGGAAATCTATAGAATTAAAAAGATCTTACTGAAGCAAGATTTGTCAGACAAAGTTAATTCTTTTACATATATATATATATATATGTGTATATAAATGCAAAAGGTCACTAAAAGTAGTGAGAGTTACAGATACAGAGAGAGAGAATACAAGTAACAGACAGGACATTTTGCTTCACTGCTTAACAATACAATAGCCTTAAATCAAGCAGACAAGGAAAAACATCGTCATTATCAAAATCACAGTTTATTCTTTGATATACCTATACTCTCATAGTGCAAGGAAATAAAACTGTTTCCTATTGGTTCACCTGGTACTTAAGGACATACGTGACGAGATGTGTTGGGAGTGTACTGGGATTATTTTCCTCCTTCTTCTCTTTGCTTGTTCATTTGGTCCAACAGAGGTCCATTGCAGTTTGTGCTTTCTCCTCCCTTCCACAGTGTGTTCTGTTATTTGAGCCACCCATAAAAATTTCAGTTACCTTATTTCAGGT
The DNA here is from genome assembly GCF_003343005.1 of Rhea americana. Lineage (NCBI taxonomy): Eukaryota > Metazoa > Chordata > Aves > Rheiformes > Rheidae > Rhea > Rhea americana. Next base: position 3,652,772 of record NW_028186423.1, read on the forward strand.
AGCTATATCATCCAGTCTTGCAGTAGAAATATTAATTATCATAAATTATTTCAGTTAATGGGAAAAAATCCTTATTAATTGACAAAAGAAGTGATAATAAAAGGGATAAAATTCTGCTTCTTTCGGTAAATCGGTCCTTGAATGCCTGAAAGGTACAATGCACCTGTTCTCTGAGTTCCAGGCAATCCATATATAGTAGGGTAATGATAGTAGTGCAAGCTACTGACAATTTACTGCATCAACATCCATCATATAAAGTTATTAAATCTACATCTATCATTTCATGTATTAGAAATAAAGTTATTGTAATAGAATTTTGTCATAAGATCAATAACTTGGAAAATAAATGTCTTGGCTTCATCTCAATGTTTACAGTGTTTGGTAGCAGGAGACCATTATCCTTTGACAATGTTCTACAGCAGTGGCAATATCTCTTAATTTTAAGATCAAGTACGGTATATGTCCTGTATAGATTTTTGCATTAAAGTTACTATGGGAAGGTGCAGGGAAGTACCATTTGTCTTAGCCCTTCTTTATTGCAAACCTTGCCAGTCACACATTTTCATTAAATTGTTTCATGTTCCTGTTGCATATCTCTGCTGCACTGAAAATGAAATACCCAACAAGTGTAATAGTATGTATTTATTACATGTACAGAGAGCCTACTGCCTGTCTGCCACAGATATTTAGAGTGGGTGTAGGAGTTACTGGCATAAGAAGTTCTTTGGATTTAGTCAAACATCAGTGCAACTTCTTCTGCTATGGAACTTTTCTCATTGATTTACATTGGGATAAATGAGAGAACATTGTATAGCTGTGAATATTTGTCACAGTTACAGCTTTTAGATAAAGCCTATGTCTTTTAGACTTTTCTTTTTGATATAAAATATGGGATTTTAGATTACTTGAAACAATTACATATGCCCATACTGGAAACAGACAACATGATTTACTGCAAAATAAAGATTGTTTGATTTTTCTCAYAATATCCGTTATCAAATTATGGCAATATTACTGTTATGCCTGTTGATTGCTGATAAAGAAGTGACAGACCACTGCTGAATTTCAACTCTGCTTTGRAAAAGCTCCAATGAGTGGTGAATGTCTAGTTTGCCTCTTTCCTGGAGAAGAACAGATGATGGAAATTTCAGGGGCCAAAATCCACCTCCCCTCTCCCACATGCTTCCGGTTCTGGGCACCCTAGTATCAATTTTAGAAGAGAGAAGACAAACGCCAAGCCAGAAACAAGATTTATTTTCCCTAATTTTGTGGCTAAYAGGAAGACTGGTCAAGGTGGGAAAAATTCTGGAATTTCAATGCTCCACTCAGTAATCTGTATGATGAATCATGTTTTATTGAATGTAGTTTATACTCATCTTTCCTTGTTAGAAGTATATCACCTGACACAACTTTGTCTCAGTAAATTTATGTCTTGTTTTTGCCTTCATCTGCCAATCAAAGTGATGATCTCTCAATGTACAATGCAAATTTTCGTATCAGACCTTAGGCTTCATATGTTGAATTAGATCCTGCTTTTGTTAGTCTGTCTTCGAAATCATACAGAAAATTCCTGAATGATATATTTATACCTTTCTGCTACGCAAGKGCCTTCCACATTGTTCTGTTAACCAAATTTCATGAACAAGGTCCTGTATTTCTYTCCAGTGCTAACAACAACGTAGGGACTGATCCCCCCATCAGAAACCCCTTTCCATTGTTCACCAGTRCAATAAAACCTACTGGTTTCTTCACTTATGCTGGTACCTTACCTACCTTGTAAAGCTTATACTTATTCTAGTTTCATTAACTGAATTGATAATTTCTCATYAGCAAACATTTCGTGGGAACAGCTGTATCAGATCTGTTTCATTTTCCTTCTAAAATGCTCATTTTATTAATAAAAGGTATAGTTAGTCTGATGTAACCCACCTTTGCAAAATTCATGTTGCATACTTTTTTATTTATTCTTCACTACACTTTCACTTAGTCTTGCATTCTTAATAAGTTTAGAAAGTAATCATTTGGAAAGTTAGCAAGAGAAAATGTAGATGGGGACAAAGAGTTAAAAAACACRAGAGATAAAATGCCAAAATTGTTCAAAAATAAACCAGAAATGAAAATTCTTCCTTAAAAAACTCATGGCTTTTGAGCATTCCTGAACTTGTGAGTGACATAAGCTTGTATAAAAAGAACAAAGTTGTCAGGAAATCATAAGAATGAGCTAGAGTTGAAACTGTATTGCAATATATGATTTATCGTTTGTAATTCCTATGGGAAGATATTTGAAAAACAGTCCTGTTTCCATTTGTTTTTGAGGAATATGCAAAKATATTACTTGTGTACATGCATACAAATATGGATATGTAYGTGTATATGTATATATGTATGTGTATGTATATGCATATATATCACATGTATAAACAAATTCAAAGATCATTCTTCTAAAGGTTTACTTATATAAACAAGTTAAACTAAAAAATAGCAAGTGATATGGTTAGATGCTCTTTGAACCCTAGCTCCATTGTAAATACTATAATTTTCATAAATTTTATATGACAACTGTATTTTAATATCAGACAGTATTTTCTTATAGATTTAGAAAAGATATAAAAAACRTGTTTTAGATCATTTTGGTCAACCAAACACAGAATTATTCCCAGGTATATATTTCATACCCGTGGAATGGAGCTCAATGGAATTTCTGAAGTAATTTTAAACTGAGGCTAAGTATGTACAAAGAAGTATGAAATATATGACATTTACTTTACCTGCTTATCTCCATTAATATTTTAGAAACATTTTTAGCCYGTGCTGACCTTACTGCTGTCAGTGCAATTTAGGCTTTAGCTAATCTACAATGAATTACTCTGAATAAGTAAATATTTCATTCATCCTTTCCTTTTATCTTGAAAATATATAGAAATATTTATGGTAGCMTAAGAAAGAAAAAGATTCTGTGTCTTTAGACACTCATCTAAATACAATAGTACTTATTTCCTTTCATAACTTGTAATGTGCTCCTAAGAAGAACAACAACTTTTCGGATATGAATGTCCAGACCCCCAAATTAGAGCAAATGAATCACTTATCTAGTGATGAAACTACTTGTAAGCAGAGATATCTATTAACATTTTTTGGATACTTGTATTATGACTAAACAAAACTGACTTTAAAAAAGAGWTAATGAGCACAATATATTAACAAATTACCACAAATAGATTAATCAAAAGTTGAGGTAATTCTATTAGTAATCAGTGAAGTCATTATTACTATGCTGATTTGCACTAATTAAAGATCTTATTCATTTACTGGGTAAAATATTGTGGTTGCTGTTATATTGGGCATTGGATTAGATGACAATATTACTGACTCCCAGATTTAAATGTTTTTTAGTCTTATCTTGAATAGGCTTGCATCTAGTCCTTAAAGAGTAAATTGACAAAATGCTTAAAATCTCTCACTTAAAAAAAGATTACTAAACAATACTTCAGACAGTCTAATTTTTCACCTTTTTTTCATTGAATGTATTTACAGAATAGTGRGATTCAGGCTTAACTTGTCAGTAAAAACCTCTTTTTTGTGATAATGCTACCACTGAGTTAAGATAAAATTACTTCCSTATGTTGTCAACAAAATTCATGAAAGTTTCTTTAGTTGCATTGAACGAAATTGCTAATGTCAGCAATGCGAATAGAAAGTAAYGTGAATGAAAAGAGAGCACTACATTATGAGTTGTAGTTATATCATTTACCGTACTGAAATAATTTCTATATTGACCTAAAAGAGCACACCTGTGCTATTTATAATTTTTTTTAAAAGTATGAGTCTTGTTAATTCAGAACTCTAAAGTATTCTCAGCCTGATATATYGTCTACTTCAAGTTTCTGCTTGCTCCTAAATCTCAACAGAAAAACAGTTTCTTTGCAACTAAAAGGAGTGTCTCAACTGATCTGCAATAATGTGAGCTATTCTTGGCTTACAGAAATGAAAACTATAGGTCAAAACTGGTAAAGCTGACTCTTGATAACTGTTGTTTTGACACCTAAATAATTGATTTTTCTAGAGTTCGGTTCTTACTTAGGAATCTAAATGGGTACATTTCAAAAGTCTGTCCACTTTGCTTTGATACAGAAACCGGAGCTGAATCTTTGTTGTTGTTGTTGTTGTTGTTGTTGTTGTTATTTTAAGGCACAATGGCATAGACACTCAGAAAATCACTTATGTGATCACTTGGACTTTTTCTCATTTTTAAGGGGTTTACTCAGTAAAGTTACACAATAGATGTATAAAAAAATGATATTTAGCAAAAGTGCAAAACTTTGTCTGTCACCCGTGGATATTTGTGGAAGACTGCCAGTATGAAGGACTGATAAAGATCACTTATGGTCATGAATACACTGCACAATGTAGCACAGTGCTGGAGATCCTCGAGATAGCTCCCAGCAAGCTTGAACCTCTATTTGAGGTGACACAGTGTCGAGCAGAGAGACACTCACTCAGATCTTGAAAAAACATTGAAGTGTCAGCCTTAAACAGGGTTAGGAGAAATTATCTCAAAGGCAAGAGGAACTAGTTTGGGATGGCTCGGCTGAAATGATGATACTGGTTAGAGCTAATTCTTTTTTTATGATAGCTTGGAAAAACTCTGCACAGTGTAGACAACCAGAGGACATACTCTAAGGCCAGCACATACAAGAAAAAMATGATGCCATTGCAAAAATTTTATTCTTGTTTCGGAATCCAGGACAATTTATAGTAATTAATACTGTATAAAATGGTAAAGTAATTAATATCTCTCAGTGACAATATAGAAAGTTGATGAAAAAATAATTACCTGCAGTTTTTGTTCTCCTGCTAATGCTTAAGCTTAGAAGGAGTAAACTAATCACATAATTGCTCTCACATTATACAGTTGTTCCCACATAAAGTAGTTGACACTCAACTAACTAATCAGGTGTGATTACAGTTATACCACTGCAGTATTTGTGACTACTTAAAAAAAAAAAAGTCATCTTCCTCTAAATCTTAGAAAATGAAAGGTGAAGTGACAGGAGGAAAGAAGATAACATGTAATAAACATTTGTGACAAGCAGCAAATCTGAAAGACAGTGTTTGAATTCCTAGAGTGGTATAAACAATGCTTTTGGTTTTGTATTTGTATTTGGTTTTGGTTTTAATTCAGTGGCTAAACCAAAGATCTATAAAATAAACAGACTAGAAAATTTCATTAGAAATCCATCAGTTTTCCACCATTATGAAACAGGAAGAAATGTAACCACATATATTTTAAATAACTCCTCGTATTCAATATGAAACCTTCTGTTTAATTTTTTGGACTACTTAACTTTCGGGGGTTTTATTTGTTTTTTGTTTAAACRTAGCTTAATCTGCAAATGAAATACTTTGTGGATAAACAACAAAAACTTTTTTGTAAGATAAGCAAAAGAAATTGCATTTCTACTATATTGTTATGTAACTGTAGGAAAAAAAATGCATCACCATGCTTTAAATTCCCTTAGTCTCTAATATTTTGACTGAAATCATTCACTGAACTCTACTCAAAYAAGCCAATAACTTCTATGCCTAATTCATTGCACCTCATGAATTGAAGAAAATGCTAGTTTCCTAACARTAACACAGAGACAATAAWTAAATAAATAAATAAAAAGTTCTAACACTTATTCTGCAGACATTAGCATGATATGTTAAAATACTATAACTCCGTTTCTTTTATATATGCTGTATTTTTGTCCATAGAAAGTGTGTGTTACTTGTAGAAAAATCTATTTAGCAGGAGCAAAGTGTCTATGTGTAAGTAATTGAAGAGCGGGGAAGTTTGCACCAGACCTCTCTGACTTTACCAGATTTCCTTTCCTCTCTCCCCAGTTCCTCACAGYTTTATCCTCCATTTTCTAATGGTATTTGGCCTCTGGCTTTTTTGTATGTTATTACATCGTGAATTTTTTGAATTTATAAAATCTGATGTTTAGGTGAGCTAAAGATTTGTGTGAAGGTAATAGTTTTTCTAAAGAAGTATTGTTTTTCTGAAGTATTGATAAGAACTGTAACACTGTGGAAATGTGTGTGTGTGTGTGTACGTGCATGAGTGCTTGCACATGCATTTGTTTAATTTAAATATTTACATGAATTTTAGAAAACTACTAATTAGTTTCAGAAGGCACTCGTAAGCATTACTACCTTTAGGTGCCTGCATACCAGTTACTAATAACCATATAAATAGCTTGTGTTAAGAATCTCTTAGCATCAAAAATATTAGGATCTTACAGATATATACCTAACTATTTATAATATATTTCATAATCAAGTATCAGAAGTCCAGTAAATTCAGAAATATGACAAAAGAAGTTAAGAAATGCACAGATAAAAGAACAACTTTTATCACTTACTTTTACTTTCTTTTATTGAGTATCATGTGTGATAAGACAAGTACAGACAAGTATGTTTAATATTTCAATCCAAAAGAGAATGCCACAGTCATGGAGAGTACGGTTGGCAATTTTAATGTAAATAAGCTTCCCTTGTATGGTATGACTAGCTAGTCATAATAAAATCATAATAAAACACATTCTGTTTGTGTATAATTTTTATATATTTTCTCTGCATCACTCTCACAAAAGTTAAAAAAATGAAATGATTACAATATTTTTAAACATTCTATGGAAAATAGAAAACTGTGAAAAGCTATAAACACTATAATATAAAAGATTCATTATTGCACATCCATAGAGAAAAAAGAGTAAACTATGAATTTAATGAAATTTTATGAATAACAGAAACCACTATCCTAGCCAGAAAAATTCAGTGCARCTCTACTGAAAACTATATAGAATTACTAATTTACAGAATTAGTCAAGCTAATTCTTCTTTAATCATATTGTATCAATTATCTTTATATATATATATACTTATAAACATCTTTACRTTTACATTATCTTGATATGTGCATTTACACTTACATATAGATACATATAKAAAAGTATATATAATTATATATTTATGTCACTATTCTCAGCAGACAGTCCATATATCTTTAAATCGACACAATGCTTAGCATATTCAATCTTCTGGAACTGTTAAAGAGCAACAGACACAGGAACCTTTCACTGTAATCTCTTGCAAAATATTTTTACCACTGATGTGTCAATCATCTAAATCAATCTAAGTTTTAAAAAAGTATAAGAAAATGCAATGTACTTTGTAGTAAATAAAAATGAGTAGTTTACACACTTTTGCACCTGATCTAGAACAGAAGAGTTTATTGTCTTTTATTGTTTTATTAACCATGGGCAAATACGGGTAGGCAAGGTAAGCAGTATAAAACAGTATAGAAGAAATGTTAATGACAGAAGATTTTTTTTTTYCCCCAGAGGGAAARAAGAGCTCACAGAATTATTAATTTTATCCTCACAAACATAAAATGCTGACTGGTAAAATGAATGATCATCTTCCATCTAAAAGTATGACTTTGTGTGTTTTTAAAGATACTGTCTAAGGCCTCCTAACTTCAGGTGCAACCAGTTAGAAATAGTTGTTTAGTATAATAATAATAATAATAATAAAAGGATGAAATTAAGCTGCTAGAAATCAACTTTCTCGTTGAATTAGAGACTATGTAATGCTAAATGACCAGGCTCCCCCCTTCAACCCTTCAAATAACTTCATAATAAACTCACAGCTATGACTTTTTAAAATCATTTTTGAATTTCTTCGAGGTCTGTTAGATACTTGTGGTTTGTAATAYAGTGAATTGATTTGCTTATAGACTTGAGTTGCTGGAAGACTGATATAATTAAGCTATTTAACACGTCAGAGCTATTCATGTTTTGTTGTGAACGAGAGGTCTTGTAAAGTGCTACTTTGATGAATTTTCACTGTAGGGTTGCCATTCTCTGAAAAACTCCAGCTCCCAGAGACACAGAGGCTAAACAGTCCCAGCTCTCTCAGCCTCCAGTCACTTAATCTGGCTTAGATCTTTGTGGTCCTTCACTAGACTCACTCCAGTAGGTCCATGTCTCTCATACYGATGAGTCCAGAACCTGATCCAGCACCACACAGGTGGCCTCTCCAGGGCTGAGTAYAGGGGGAGGATCACCTCCCCCATCCTGCTAGCAACATTCTGCCCAATGCAATCCGTGATGCAGTTAGGCTCAAGGACTCGTTGTACAGCAGAACTCCCAGGTCCTTCTCTGCCAAATTTCTCTCCAGCTGTCTGTCTCCTAGYCTGTAGTGGTGCACGGGGTTATTCCTCCCCACATGGAAGTCTTAGCATTTTACTTTGTTAAACTTCATGATGCTCYGCTACAGCCGTTTCTGCTGCCTGTTGAGTTACTTCTGAAACACAGTACAATCATCTCATGTAAGAGCCAGTGCTTTTAGTTTTTTAACATCTGCAAAGTTTCTAAAAGTGCACTTAATGCCATCATCTAGGTCATTAATAAGATGTTACATAGACTTTGCCCTAGTATTGACCCCTGGGGGACACCGCTAGTGACCCCCAGGTCAGTGACTAGCCTTCAGCTAGTCCTCGGGCTGCTGATCACAGCCCTCTAAGTCCAGTACTTTAGTCAACTTTTAGTCCACATCGCTGTCCACTTACCCATACTTCATCAGTTTGTCTATAAGGGTGTTATGGGAGACACTGCCAAAGACAAGCAGTATTCACTGCTCTCCTCTCGTCCACAGAGCCAGTAATCTCATCATAGAAGTCTATCAGGMATGATTTTCACTTCATAAATTCATAATGACTATTACCARTCACCTTCTTGTCCTTTTTACCCTTGAAAATTACTTACAGCAGAATTGCTTTCCCACTTTCTCAGGGATCAAGGTGAAACTGACCTGTCTGAAGTTTCCTGTGTCCTCCTTCTTACCCTTTCTGAAGACAGGAGTGATGTTTCCTTTCCTCTGATCATCAGGTACCTACCCAACGGGCTTTCAGAGATGATCAAGGGTGGCCTCACAATGATGTCAGCCAACTCCTTCAACACTCTTGAGTTCATCCTATTAAGCCTCATGCACTTGTACATGTTCTGTTTGTCTAAATGTTCCTTAAGTTGATTGTTGATCATCTTCCACTGAAGTTAAGTCTTCTTACTCTGGACTTTCCCACTGATGTTAGCAGCCTGAGATTGCAGAAAGCAGGTCTTTTCAGACAAGATTGAAGTGAAGAAAATATTGAATTCCTCAACCTTTCCTGAGTCTTTGTAACAAGTACCTCTGCCCCGTTCAGAGGCAGGATCATATTTTTCCTAGTCTTCCTTTTGCTGCYGCTGTAGAAGCCTGTAAAACCTTTCCCTGTTGCCTTTCATGTCCCTCACCAGGTTCAATTCCAGGCTTTCCTAACCCCCTCCCTGCACACTTGGACAGTGTCTCTACATTCCTCCTGGGTCACTTGTCTCTACTTCAATCTCTTCTATGCTTTCTTTGTATGTTTGACATACAAAGTCAGGGACTCCTTGTTGATCCATGCAGGCCTCCCACTAAAATTTCTTGGTTTTCTATTCATCAAGATAGAMCTTTCTTGAACTTAGAAGAGATGATTCTTCGAAATCAACCTGCTCTCCTGGACCCTTTTTCCAATAAGGTCTCTTATAAGGCCAGTCTGTTTTCCAGGGCTGGGATGCTGATTTTTGCCTTTTCTTCCTCCTCTCAGGATCCTAAACTCCATCATCTCATACTCATTGCAACCAAGACTGCCTGACTTTCATATTCCAGACCAGTTCTTGCTTGTTTGTAGGTATGAGGTCCAAGTAGAACATCTGTGTGTCATTAAGTTGTCATCAATGCATTCTAGAAACATTCTAGATTGCTGGTGCCCAGCTATGTTGTCCCTCCAGCAGATATCAGGGTGGTTAAAGTACCCACTGATGAGCAGAATCTGTGAATATGAGCTTTTTTTCCAGTTGTCTTAACAAGGCTTCCTCTACTTCTTCCTGCTCAGATGATAGCAAGCACTCACCACAATGTCACTCAGGTTAATCTACCTGCTGATCCTGATCCTTAGGCTCTCATCTGTCTCGTCATCTGTCACTACCTAGAGCTCCATGCATTCCTGCTGCTCTCTCAAATACAGAGTGACTTCTTTTCCTTGCCTCTCCATCCTTTCCTTCCTAAAGATCCTGAATCAATTCATCACAGCATTCCAGTCGYGTGAACTATCCCATCACATCTTTGTGATCCCAATGAGATCAAAGCCCTGCAATTGCATGYAGACGTCTAAGTTGTCCTGTTTGTTCCCCATGTTGCACACGTTCATGTAGAGGCACTTCAGGCTTGCTTGGAAGTGCTTGATGGGCACTTCYCGTTCATGCTGAATCCCCAGAAGCGATACGAGAGTTGTCTTGGTGTTGTCTTGTGGGTATTTCCTGATTTATGTGTATACAATTGAAGTGAGTCCAGTTTAACCCTGTTATGATGATTTTTCCTGTCCACAGCACCCTGCCTRTATTACTTCTCAGATCATTCCACTACTTTCTCATTTAATTGTGGGTTGTCATCTCCCTTCTCCATCCTTCCTATTTTGAGGCTCTCCTCACCAAGTTGACCAGTGTGTTGACAAGGATGCTTTTGACYTACTTTGTCACGTGGATCCCATATCTTTTTCCTCAAGGAGAGGCCCACAATCTCGTTTAGGATGAAAAGGGACTAAAATAAACTTTGTAGTTCTGAGTGGATACTCTAATAAGAAGATTAAGACGCAAAATTCAGGTCCTTATCTCCCCAGAAAGGTGCTTTAGACACAGGCCTGACAATTTCTGGATCTGCTGGTAAAGTAGTTCTGGGAAGTGATGTGATCTAATCACTTATTTAGTGATTGACTGCAGTTAGGTCAAATCTTTATAACTCATCTCCAGTTTACGTGGATTAGATATTAGCCCAGCTCTTCCTAGGAGTCACTGTTTTCCAGGCTGGAGTGTCTCACTTTATAAATATGATTTAATTTATTTGAATCTAAATTCATGAGTTCACTTTTGGCTGTATTGAACCACATATTGTTTGATTACGTCCAGCTTGTCAGATGATCCTGATAACTCTGTAGAGTAATACATCCTCTTTATTATTTACTACTCCCTCAATTTTCAAGCCATCTGCAAATTTCATCAGTAATGATTTTATGATTTCTTTCAGGTCATTGATAAAAGTACTCAATAATATGAAGCCAAGAGTTGATCCCAATGAGACCTTACAGGAAAGCAGAGCTCTGACAGTTTTAATTTGTGGCAATTTCAAAACCAACAATACTAAAAATAGTTTCTCCTGCACAGCCTTTTTCAAAAAGTTTTTTTTTATATATATATATAACGTAAAATACTACAGATAGCTTAAATTAATTTATTAAAATGATGACATTACCAAACTGAGCATAAAAAATCATTTTTTTGAAATATTTTCACAAATCTTTAATTCCTCAAAGTATTTACATAATTTCTTTTCTACATTACACTCGCGCTCCTTAAAATGCATTTAAATACCACTAATTTTTAATTTTAATGTAAAAATTATCTTAGAAACTATATGCTTTTTTTGGTAAAATTAAACGTATAGTTTTTAAGATAAAGTATTCACTTCAAAATGATCTCCTAATTTATACTTGTGTTTCTTAATTCTTAACAAAAATTTATGCTTGATTTATGCTTTTTCACTGTTTCAAATTTTTGATAAAAATGTAAAAATCTTTCAATTCTACAACGGTGCACTTATTAAGATTTTTTAAGCAAGAATATGTGAATGGGAGAAAAAGAGAAGGTAGCATTTTAAAGTACATTTTTTCAGATGCTTAAGAATTAAATATCTCAGTCTGGCATTTACTTTGCTTTTAAATTGAAAATAGGTTGGGTTTGAAGTAATAAAGATGTTTCAAAGAATATTCTCTAACTAATCTGTATTACATTTATGGTTGCTCTGGAAAAGTTACTAGGAATTTAAAAATACRAGGTGCCTCTTTCCTCAATAACAAAATGGAAAATAACAACAACCAAAAAAAATCTATTAAATAATGCAAATGCAGATACAAAATTGTCTCTATTTTAGTGAGCTAGATTTTATATAGAAAACGATACTTTCCGCTCTAACTTTGTGTGCTCATAAATATGTAACTAATTGTGAAAAAGAATGAAATATTTATTAGAAAATATTTCCAAAAAGCACAATATTTTTATGCTTTTGAACTATCATTCATGTCACAACCAGGTAGTTTGCATATTTCTAATAGTTATCAGGAATAGATCTGAAAAGACAAACAAACCTAGAATCTGGTGAAATTGTAGTAACACTTTTCACAAATTTTGCATTACACATTGTTTCATAGCGTTTTAAAATACTCTCTCCATTTAAATGCAGGCGGAAGAGGACAGTTAACTACTCCACTTCGCATGCAATTATCAGCCTTAAGATGGGGGAAAAAAGTATGTTGTCACTTATACCTCTTCATAAACTTCTTGGGAATAATATATTTTCAGTTTTGTCACRTGTAATAACTAACTAGAACATAAAGAATATCATCTCTGCCTGAAAATTAGGGAGTATTGATTTTCTTTGGTTTAATTTATGATGTATTAATTCCGAGCAACCACAGGTATTAACAGTAATATAGAGATAATAATAATAAAAAAATGATCTATTTATTTCCTGTAACTATCCAGCTGGTGGTAAAACTCTATTGTATTATTTCTAATAATTAAAAAAAAAGAAAGAAAAAAAAAGCTATAGGTGTGGTGAAAGTCTCAGGATTGTCATTTAAAATAGACAGAAAAAATACACAACTTTTTTTCTATCTCACTTCCTACCCAGTTATGTCTAGGGCCACATTTCAGTCACCTGAATCTGGCATAGAAGATGCACATCAGTGAATGTCCCGATTTAGAGGATTCTTTACATTTAGTTTATTTGTGTGTCCTCAGTAACTCACAAGGCAAGCTCTCAGCATTTCCAGCAGCATCTGTACATAAGCACAAATAATTCTGCATTACATGATGWTGCATGCATAATCCTTGACCTTTCTTCTTACATAAATTCTTAACATTGAACTATTGCAAAAACAGAATGTTACAGGAGAGGGTATTTAGCTGCTAATCATAGTTCAACCATACTTAGGTTTCTTAGTAATGTTCTATTTTCCTAGCAGCATCAAAAATGYTTTAGTAATTTGTAAAGATAAAATGTCATTCAACACAATCCCATATAACTTTTAACAGAYGGAATTATATAAGATAAAATATTGTGATGCCCTGTTAAGACAAATRTCACTTTTTCCTAAGCATTAAGCCTCAGTTCTTCAAGATACGTCAGCATGCATGGGATAAGTCTGCTTATGAGTCTAAATTTAGGTATATACTTAAATACTTCCAAAGGCTGGAAACAATGTCCCCTTAATTCCTTTTCTGCTCCCTAATCAGCAGATTTCTAAACATAAAAATACCAGTAATGTTCAGTACACTTATGTTAAAATTTTGCAATTGTGTTATTACATGAACAAGATTTCAACTTTGAAAGCGGCCTGTACATCAACTTAGTCTCCTAATTACAGCATGGAAAAGTTTCAACAAATCTTAAGGAATGTTCCCTAACACCTGCTCTGAAGAAACCTTCCTTGTCATCTGAAGACRCATTTGAGATTTCCTCTATATCACATTGCCCAGTCTCTAAGACAAAGTGCTTTAAATGAAGTGGTTCAAACTCATTTACAAATTACTTTATTAAAGTCAGCCTATATAAGTCTATATTCGAAAATTTAGTYAAACAACATAGTACTTCATACAGAGAAGGCTATATCTGAAAAGATGCAAGGTTCTAGCTTGTGGTCTCACAGTTCCTCTGCAAACACCTATTCAATGCCAAAGGTCATAGCATAGAGCTGGCAATTGCTAGGAWGTCAGAAACTCCCATGGTCCACTTTGAACATTTGAGCTATTTGATAAATACTTAAGGTTTCTCCCAATCGTAACTTGAGCTAAAATCCCAAATTCAATGTGCCCTGAAAAAATGTTATTTGCATTTCCATCTCCTCTCACTTTCTCTCCCTGTCTATGCAGGAATTCCTAACCCTTCTACAAACTACCTTACCATGATCTGATCTAGTCTTCYTAGCTAGAAGTAGTTATTAGATGCCAAAAATAAACAAACAAACAAACGAAAACAAACAAATACAAAATCCCACCATACCAGAGAAGTTAAAGAGAGCARACTAGAGTCCTGTCTGAAACATGACGAAGAAGTAACATTCACTGAGCAACGCCTTTTATACATGGTGAGTATGAGGCAYTCAGAATATGCTGGATTTATTGCATGTGGCAACCTGTACAGTGGTTGTATAGAAAATCTCGTTCATTCTAGAAATATCCAACTGCAATACAAAAAAATTACAGAGGACAAAAAAACAAAAAACAAAAAAACAGAGATGTTGTTAAAAAAAAATCTGCTTGTGGTATTCAGTTAAAATTGAAGGGTTGTCGTATCTGAGCCTGCATGAAGTTAATGATCCCCGATACTTTAAACTGTGTCCCTGGTATATGCATACGTTTAGATGCTGACTGTGGTGAAGACAGTGACACCACTGAAAGATGAAGAACATTAAACATAAAGTGGAGAAGAGAGCAAAACATCACCCTTATATATCTCAAAAGGACTGTTAAAAGAAATGGGGTTAACATCCAAAACAAATGCAATAAGGAAATTATTTAAAAAATAAAAGGAAGAGGGCAGACTTCATTAGAGCCCAATGACTTGCACTATGCTGAGCTAAAATAGCTATTTCTTATAGAAAAAAGCCAGTTGGTGGAACAAGGAATTTTCTTGAATGCTGACAGCAGATGAGGAATTCTTAAGACACTTTATCTTTTTCCATTAGCTAAACTACATGGTATKTTTGCTGGGTTTTTTTGTTTGTTTTTTTTTTTCCTCCTTTTCTTGAGTACAGCAGATGCTTCTCAGAATATAAAAGGACCTGGTTTACAACCTGAAAAAATAAATAAAAGGTCTGGGGAAAAAATCACAGGAAAATCATGCCCAAATTCTATAGACCAGAACTTCCCCTGGCTCTGCAGTCACAAAAACTGAAGTAGTTTTCTGAATCCAAATGTATTTTAGAAGACAAGGAAGCATACTCTACCTCTTGGTCTTGTGCTCATACTACTACTGATCTCCTTTTGTGAGGTATCACGATGGCTTGGAGTGGCCCTCTGACTGATTTCCTACATAATGCTCCGTATTTCATCAGATGCCCTCATTTGCTCCAAATCGTGCTCCTGGTGCCATTCGGATGAGCATCTAAAGGCTCTAGTACCTGTCTCTGGTATGCAATTTCAATTTACAAATCCTTCTTTGCTTAATGAGACTTCGTGACTTCTTTCCTGTCAYTCCTTTCTTCTAATCATCCCAAACAACACTGTTTCCATAGTTCWGGATAGTAATTTTCTGGTACACCGCAAGAAGCTCTTTTCCTTACAGCTGACATCAGAATAAAGGGTGGCAATTCTCCTTTACACCAATATACCACTCCTTTTTTTAACTGTTTTTTTTTTTGTATAGCTGCATTGTGTTACCGTCAAATGTATCTACAGTGTCTGCAATAATATCAAAAATGTAAAATGAATGTAGTTATCCTGCTAAGACTGTATACTCTGTGTGAAATTTAAGACTGCATCAATTTGGTATGCCAGTTATAAATCCCTGAAAGGTGTGGTTTATGATGAAAACTTTGACAAACCTAACTATAACTGCATGAACCCATCAGTAGTATGAGAAAAATCGATGTTTTTCTAGTCAYAAAATGTGTTAYTGCACTAGTAAATTTATAGTCCTTATCTAGATTTATTTACAATTATAATAACATATGGAAGTAATACAGTAAATTATAATATATAATTATTACACTTTACAAAAGTTAGAGATGATGACTATAACATTGACATTTTATGGCCACATAGATGAATTTGTATGAAGAGAATGAAGGCAGTAAACAACCCTCAGAACAATTTTTTCTTAAAAAATAATTAATTAGAAGACAAAGGGTTAAGTTCTTATTGAAAATCAATAATATTATATRTGAAAATATTATTACAATATTATATGTGGAAAATAGCAAATTCATACTTTGTTTTAGAAAAGAAGTAGCAGATGATCAACAAGGTTGTTCATAAACCTTCTATTSAGGATTAAATATCCTTAATTGATTGCCAAGGCTTTGAATTGGCATGTCTGTTAAGGATAATTTTTCTTCCTCTTACATGAAGACATGTGGTGTACTCAACATCTCTTTTTTTTTCCTTCTTAACTCATCAGTCCGTGGAGTTGAAAACTCCATCTTTAGATTCAGTTTGTAAATCTGTCTCCCCTGTMGCAAAACTATGTCTTCTCCAGAACTGTTTGCTGAGGCAATTTCCTAAAAGAGAAACAAATTTGTACTAGAGCTAAGGATGTACGTTTGGAAATCTGTTTCTGTGTTTTCCCACTTGAGGATTACTTCCTCCAAGTAAAAGCGGTTGCTGTATGTTCAACCTGAAATTTTCATTACTGATTTTAATTTTTTCCTATTGAGAATATGCCATATTTATACATATTTTTCAGCCTGGAGGCAGCTTCCTTGAAAACACATTTTTACTAAAGCAGTTAAGTCTACAATAAAATATTCAAACATGTTCGATTCTCCTTGACAATTTAACGATGTTAATCCAAATTCTCGCGAGAGTAAGAACAGAACAAGGCCATGTCTGTGTCTGCACTAAAAGTTCAGCTTCTCGGCCTCTGTCATGTGGTTAGTTATCTTCTACCCTACGTGTTGTCGCTAAAGGAAAGTAAAAGTCAGCCAGATCCTTGAGGTGAAACTACTTCCTTTCCCACTTCTACTTTTTTTCTTTCTTTCTTTTTTCAGTCCCTTAAAGTTAAAATATAAGAAGACACCAGACTTCTGATCTCTCATACTAAGGATTATCTTGAATATCAAAATAAGACATGCACGAAGGGTAAACTTTTACCTTACAGAGCAGATGAAGCTTCTCTTGGTGGGAGAAAGCACCACCCTGCTGGTGAGATAGATTTAAAGGTCTCAAAATGAACATACCTCCTGGGTCTTGAAGAACAAATATTTTACTCCAGGCTAGCAGACCAGACCTTCCAGGAGTTTTCTGGGCTGGGCGTTCTCCACCAAATCCCCTTGCAAGAAGGTTTCTGTCTGCTGCCACCTCAGAGGCTTCACTCTGAATTAATTCGCTGCCATCGGCAACTTGYGGGGTCTTCCAGACCGCACTTGTGCTGCTGACCATCCTCTCCAGAAGGCTCCCTAAGGCTGGTCACGACTTCAGAGACCATGCTTCATTCTCTGAGGGTCCCTTCTGACCCAAAGTGAAGCAGCAACACCARGGCAAACAAACCGCTTTCCTGTACAGCCTCCAATCTTTCAACAGCGCGTACTGCATTTAGACAGTAAACTGGAAACAAACACATTAAATACTTCTACCATCTGTCACAAGGCAGTTTTAACAGATTTGCATATCCTGCACTGCCATAACAGTGGTAATGAATGCATCAGCTTTTAGTAGTAAATAAGAAAAGAATATCAGTATATTATGACCTGAATGACATTATTTTTTAATACTATTTTTCAGATAGGTTTATAAGAAAACATTTGCATTATGTGGTACGCTACTTAGCAAAAAAAAAATGTGTATTAGCATAATATGTTTCAGATCTTTATGTTTATCAAACTTCAAAATATTTTATTTAATTCAATGTCTTGGAGTTAATGAATTACTATTGCTATAGTTGAAACTGAAGGAAAGAAAGATAAAGAGTTCAAAGTATGTTTTAGGTGTAAATTAATATAACTAATAAGACATGACTAGTATTCAGATTAACCGTATTAAATTATGGCCTTCTTTGAAACTTTATGTTTACAGATAGGAAGGGAAACTTGCAAAGTTATTTYTCCTAGAGAGAGAAAAAATCGAAACAAGAAGAAAATGGAGTGATATCCAGATTTCTACACTAGAGAATTCATACAGATTGGTTAGTTTTTTCATTGACTATCAGAACACACCGAATAAGTGATACACGATAGGCGAGGTATCCTTTTTGTCATTACCTTAGTGTCTTTTGGATAGTTCACTGTATCTCTAGCTACAATCTTTCATTAGCAAGCACTGAATTATATTAATACCTAAATGAATTATATTGCTCAAAATCAATAYCACATTCTCTGCAGCTTCAAAGAACATTATAAAATGTTCAATATAATATGCACATATAATTGTTGCACTGCTTTAAGCYTTCACATTTTATTTACCAAATACAGAAATGATAATTGTTCAAGAGTGTAAAATGTCTTTTAGCAGAACCACAAATTCTTTTCGGTGTGAAAAAAGTTTTAAATTAAAGCTTATTTCAATTGCTTGCAATGATAAGTAACACTGTCCACCTTTTGACATAACCTTTCTAGTGTCTTAGTGACTTGACAAGATCATGCTAAAACTTCTGTTACAGAAAAATATGTAACAGTGTTGTAGCTCTCCAAGGGTAAATCGTTCCTTTTGTGAGAAGAACATGTGTCATCTGCTTTCTGAAGTGACGAAAACTTCTTTTAAACATTTCTACCTATATCATATGATGCACCAATAAAAACAGGAGTAGTAGTTTTTAATGCCGTGGGAGGAGGAAAAGGGAGTGAACAGAGAAATAACTTCACTCACTTATTGTCTATAATTTTAATATAAATGGTTTAAGTATATTTAATCTTGTTTTATGTAAGGAGCACATACTGGACAGCCTTGAAAGTCTCTATCTGGATATAGCTTCTATTTCTTTTTTCGTTATTATTGTTAATTACTTACCTGATTCCGAAGGTGTAGTCAGACATTCAGCTGTACCTGACGAGAGGGGTATGTTACTGTGTTACTGTGGACAAAGTAACACATCCTACTCCTCACACACAGCTGAATGAGGGTGTTGTGGAATTCCCCCCCCCCCAATTTACTTCTAGTGTATTTTGGCATCTCTGTGTTCCTAAACTCTTCAAGAATAAAAATYTCATCTCTTGACTCCAGCATATGCCTTCTAAACTACTGTCTACATCATTCCCTCTGTAGTACTGCTCTGAATTCAACTATGCACAATAAAATAGCAGTATATAATAGCCTTACTTTTTGTCGGTTTTAGCTCATTCACGGGATGCCTGAAGAAACGGTATGTATCTTCCCACTCTCCACCTACATTCTGATATAAGTATGTCCTTACCTACTTTCATTACTTACTGCCGTGTATTATTGGCATTGTAATTGCTCCTGACTGTTCCATCAACGACTGAAGGACCCGTGTGCCAGGGTGAGTGCCTACTTCCAATTTCTACCAGTTCTTTAAGAAAGTCAGTTGCATGTCATATATTTGCATCACTCCTCAAGGGAACTGGGCCATGACAAGTTTATTAGTCTCTTAGTAGATCTGAGGAATTTATTGCTGCCTAAATTAATGAATTGCAATGTTTAACAAGCAGGATCTAATTTTAAATCTATATTCTTTTTCAGTTCACATAGGATATACTTCTGTTATCAGACACTGGCTATGGTACAGTATTGTGCAATCAATGTATTTGTAAGCAAAGATTTTATTGCTTCAGTATTTGTCTTTTCCTCAGGAACTTTAGATGCCACTAATAAAAATGTGTTATTCTTTTTTTTTYCCCCAAAAAAGGTTTTTGAAAGTAAAACTGCAATTATCATGATGCAATGTTACATGATTTTTAATTTCTATAGAAGCTACTTGTGGTTATTGGATTTTAGATCAAGCATAGTACATCTCTTATATAATGTCCACATATCACTTTATTGATTTGTCATATATTCAAAGATAAATCATGTACAGAAAAAAAGTTTAAGTGAGAACTGGAAATTATATAAAGTATAATAATATATGGTTTTGAAAAATATGGAAGTGTCTAGTTTCCAACCAAGGAGCTTGGACAGTGGAGTATTTTACAGGAAAGACACTCAAGCCAATTCACAGACTCATTGAGAGAATTAGTAGACTACATCTAGTTTAGTCAAGCCCAAACATTCAAAATTCACATAATTATTTTTGAAACATGAAAATTTAGAAAAATCTTCTTGCTATCTTTCTGATTCCATTAAGGTCATGTTTCTATGTTTCATTTTTTTCTCTGTAAGTAAAAAGCTTTGAAAATTACTTTTTAAATGACATTAAAAATAAAAAAATATATATATATATTAAATCCCAGGGTCTATGTCTCTAGTAAAATCAACAAGTAACATGCAGATTGTAATAAATCTTTCATAAATCAAAAATATTGCACTTCTGAGAGATTTTAAGGATCTTAAAATAATTTTAATAGAAGATTAAATGTTTTTAAGTATAGATTTATTTTTGGATGCAAATTGTAGCAACTTGGTTCAGCAACAATTGCAAGCATTGTGAGTATAATATACATTAAAAGAAATGTGGAGTTTTCCACTGGATATGCTTTTTTTKGGGGGGGAGGCAAAAAAGATCTATTACACAGTATCTTCCCATTTTATATGTTCATTTTACTTCATAAAATCATTTTTATAAACAATTTAAAATACAATGGACTAAGATTCAAGGAAGTCTTTTTGATTTTGACTTGAAAGTTAATCTTTTTTTAATTTATTTTTTTTAAAAAAAAATCCAAATTTTCAACCACTGTTTGTTATTTTAAAGTCTTAAAAATAGAAACAAAAAGATCAGCCAGGACAGACTGTGAGGGAAAAGAAGGAGAGAAGAACAAGAGGAAAGATGGTGAGGGTGATTGTGTTTCTTAGTCTAACAATATCTAGAGAAAATAAAAAGATCTAAAACATAGACTTCACATTGATGGTTTTATTTTTTTAAAGTATTGCTCTCCAGAAGAACTATTTGTTCAATGCTGCATCTGTAGAACAAAACATTAGAGTGGAATTATTTACCCCATTTACAGGATTCTTAGGCCACGCAATGAATGAACGCATGACATCAGTGGAATTCCTCARAGGGAAGACAAAAAATCTCTCTGTTGTTTTTACAAGACAAAATTCTTAGTGAAATCAGCAGATGGAGAAAGACCACAGGAGGCAGTTTGGGAACAGTAGTCCCTTACGCAGGTAACAGGCATCATCTTGCAGTATTACAGAGGCAAGTGGAGAAAAGGGTAAGRTGGAGTAGGGTTGCTTGAGAGACTTGTTTCCGAATGCAGCTGCTCGTTTTCTGTTCATCCTGCCCAATATATCGGGCATGGGTAGGCAGGCTGGGCTTGACAGGAAAGAAAAGATTTTCCTTAATGCTACTGTGGACTCAGAGCTACCTGGCTTGTACAAGCCAAACAGGACAGAACAGAAACATGGCTCGAGCAGTGGATCTGCCACATCCTGGGCAGACGTCACCACGAGATTCCCACCACGGTCCAACCTCAGCAAAAACCTACCACCAATGGAGGAAACCCATGGGTGGGCAGCTCTAGCTGCCCTTCTATTGCTGAAGGTTTCTTGTTTCTCTTATGCTGCTAGTTGTTATACTCTTGCATATGAAGGAATTCTGGAAGGAAGGAGAAGTGTCAGTAAGGAAATCACCGTCCAGTGAATGATTAGGCAAAATTATGAGGGATCAGAGGCAAAAAGTCTATTAGAAAAAAGAGCTAAATTTCCTTTTGAAATACCTGAACATATATAAATTCTGCACTGCTGTTGAGTTGAAGATTATTGTTATTAATACTATAACTACTTCATAGATTAGTGATGGGTTACATTCATGAAAGTATAATAAATGCTTGTAGAAAAATGGTTTGAAAGCAATTTTAGAAAGTATTTTTTCCTTCCTGTACCAAATCATGTATATATACACATATATTTTAAATCTCCCCATTAATCCACTCTATTCTAAATTTTACAGTCTAATTTCCTACAGGTTGCTGCAGCACAGACATTCTGGGCTCAGTAATGTCCCCTGTAGTGCATGCTGCCATCTGGGACTGGAGTAGTTTTGCAGAGCACTTGACTGTGGGAGATTATCTATTTCTAGGGTAACTGCAGAAGACAAAGATGCTGGTTAACCTAAATTGTTGGCATGGAGATTTTCATTTTTCACCAAAAAATAAGACTACTAAAAGAGGTCTTTGAATAGGAAAGGCTGCTGAGTGGGGCTGAAAGAAATGGAAAAAGATCATGTCATCACAATATGTTATGCTGTCATAAAAATTATATTAGTAATGTGCTTGACATATTGATGTTTTACAGCTGAATGCCATTTTTAACTAGAGCTGGCTAAACAGATGCCCTGTGAAATCTATCTTTTCCTTTTGAAGCTTTCCATGTTTCTTTTACTTTTTTCTTTTTTAAAAAAGAAAACCCTGTAATTCACACTAGCAGTTCTAAAATGCTTTATTTCCAAACCTTCATAGGTAAAGCATTTCAAACATAAATTGTTTTCTTTTGTATATTTAGAAACAGGCAGAGTCCCCCAAAGCAGGGTGAAATGGAAACTAAAGCATGACATTGGTCCACAATGCTTAAAAACACTAGTATAGTAGTATAAAGAAATAGCTATTTTAATGTTATTTCTACAGTAATTCACACCATTATTTTATAGGAGGATTTCTTTGCTTGTGTATTCTACAAAAGTGTTTATTTTTTATTATAATAAGACTTTTTTTCTATTACCCCTATTTGAAACAATTCCTCGTTTTTCTAAACCCTTTTCAAACTATGCAAATATTACCTTAGCAAGAGCTAAATTCTCATTCAAGTTAATCCTCATTCTTCTGAGTTTTCCCATCAGAAATGGAGGATAAGASTTCTTCTTTTGCTTATCCCTAATGAATTCACATGAAAATAATCTACGCAAGAATTTTATCCTCTATTTTTAGAGGAAAAAAATCAGTGCAAGGAAAACTTTATAAACTAAAGCATTTCCTCACAGGTATGTTTAAACCTTTGCTTACACATAAACCTGTGGGGCTTCAGTAATAGAGCTTTGGTATTGTAGATATTTCTGTTTTCACTTGAAATAAGCTTATTTTCTAGTTAAAGGCCTAAAAATAAGCTGAAATATACTTTCTCTGTATGTAAATCATTTCATCTACCATGTAGTAGTATTAAAATGACACAGCCTACCTGAGATTAAAAAAAAAAAAAAAAAAAAAAAAAAGTGACTATCTTTATACTGGTTTAAACTTTGTTTTGATCTAATTTGGCTAAACTGGTTAAAAGTATGCTTCAACTCCTACACGTACACAAATTCGACCAAGCATAGTCATTTAAATCAAAGTAATGGTTGCACTGCCCCTTAAAAACCAACTATGGAGGAATACAGAAATTGTCCAATCTTTGCTCTATACACATGCCAAGATGTTAAGAAAACCCATATATATATATATATGTATATAAATACATATTCTTTTTTTCAAGTAGAACAGATCTGGCAACTTTCCATGACTCGGGCAGTGTGACAGAGTCTGCAAACCATCCAGCTGCAAGTAACCAGCAAAGACTCGTCTCTGCGCMGGAGGCAGCGGCCGGCGGCTCCTCTGGCAGCCCGGCCCGCGAGGCTTCATCTGCTTCCTTCTGCAGCTTCCCGAGTCTCGGCTTACGAACTGCCTCAAGACAGGACTACGCTCGTGATCCTACCACGGAAAGATGACTTTTGCAATTAGCTTCATATACACAATTTTTCTCTGTTTTTTATTATTATTGTTTTATTAGTCTGCACATGCTAAAGTATCCTGCATCAGAAAGTTAAATTATRTGAATTTTCATCCACTTTCTGAAGATTAGCCTCCTTCTTGTAGCACATGTGCCCTGTATGGAACTTTTGTTTGTTTTTTTGCTTGTTGTTTTTTCTTTAGTCTTTTGTACAACATTAAGATGCTACTGCAGAAGAAGAAGAAATGTGAATGTGGAAATCTCCTTTACTGTGGTTTATTTTTTAACTTACAGCACAGGTGGTTATAGCTTTAGGTTCTCTCAAACAATCATGGATGATGCATTTATGAGTAATATACTAGAAAAAAAAAAGAYAAAWTTGTTTTATTKAATATCTGTGGGTTCCACTGACATACACGGATGTTTCTCCTACAGAAAGGATTAGATAACACACTTTCTCTAAAAAAACTAGTTGAACTATTAGTTAGTGATGTTGTTATGTTGTAATATAATTAAATTAAATGTCATGGAAAGCACAACCTACTATATAATCTCATGCAGAAGTAGATTTTAAAATTTCATTTGTGAAAACATTTATGGATGAATATGCATTACTTATTGTATATGAACTTAATATAACTAAATTCTTTTTTCAGTTTAGGAAATAAATGGTTAGAAAAACACTCCTAAAACATATTTGGACAAGACAATTTCTTATGTTAAGTATGAATTAAAAAAAAAAGCTGTTAATAGAAAAACAAGGAATAAGAATAGCACCCCATATTCTATCCTTTGAAACAAATTGAACCCAAACCTCTGCATGCATAATTGCAAAATGTTTTCATGATAAGCCTGCCCGATTTCTGAAAGCAAGTCACAACGCTGGTAGTTGTTATCCAGTACRGGATGGCACTATCTTTGATAAATCTATGTGCATATTAGGTTTTTGCTCCGAGCGTTTCTCTTTGCTGATATGCTTGTTGCAGCTCCTTCCTTCCTTTCACCGTCGCTGTCCCGCTATAAGTATTCCCTTGCTATCAGTGTTCTTGGTCATCATTCTCTGTGCATTTGCCTTTTCTTTCCCCTTTTTTCCCCCTTTTTTCATTCTTGCTGTCTTCTTCAGCTGTTTGCTACTCTATCCAGCACCCATTAACATGGCTGTTAATTAACTAGTGTTACTGTTACTGATATAAAGCTTACAGTTTGCCTTTACTGCGCTTTAGGGGATATTTCCTTCCATAAGAAGGCCATAGCACAACTAAGCAACAGCATGTTTTCCTTTTTTCTGCTGTAGTCTTACTGTTCTTTTAAGCTCTTACAGGTGCTGAATACTAATCAGGGAAAGCTGGTCCAACAAAGAACATTGGAGGATCTTAATCCTGGGTGCCGTACACCAGACTTTGTTTTTCAGTGTCAGATTAATCAGGCTGCTCGCGAATATTTGGGCTATCCCCAAGTATCAGGTATTTAAGCTCCGGACCATGTGTTCCTTTTTTATAACACAATTTATATGCAAAAGATGTACTGTATAACTTTCCAGTGGAACTTAGAAATTGAGCATAAATGGAGCATAAGTTATTCATGAATAGAAATTGTAAGACTGTTGACAAAAGACAATCCATTCTTTTTACAGTTGTTGTCATCCATATGGATGCATTTCAGCCTAAATGAAATTATATGGCACTTTTCTTTCTTAAAATATTTTCCTAAGAATGAGATATCTGAATTGTTTGTTATTAACAGAGACTTGAAACATAAGGAATTCAGATTAAATTAGAAATTTATTTCTAAAACTGTCAATTAYCATACTCAGAATGCAGGGAGAGAGAAAGAAGAAAAAAATAAAAAAATAAACCTTTGCTTTTGCAGTGCTCATTACAACTTTTTATACGAAGGTACTTATTTTCTTTTTTTTTTCTCATATATGTATCTGAGAGATTCTTAATAGCTATGTACCAAGCATATTCAGACATCTCATTGAATATGTAAGCACTATAATGCCTATGGTTATATTATTGATTATGTCAATTTATTYCTATTCTTATTAAAAAAAGATTAATGCCAGCCAAGAATGACAAGAACAGAAGGTCCAAATCTGGTACCAGAGCCTGGAGGGAGGATTCTAAGTTTTGAGCCAATTTCAAACTATTGTTGCTATTTCTATTATTATCACTCTTTTTTATTACTATTATCATGCTTCTTGCAGCATCATGAGTTGCTCTCTGCCTAGCTGCAGAGTTTAACAGTTTCTATTCACCTATTTCCTAAAACTTTTGCTTGATTAAGTGTGTGTACAAAAACATTTTGACAGTACAGACAGCACTAGCAYGTTTCAACGCAAGCACATGTTCGTGTCTATCAAATCACTGAATACCGACAAATAACTCTATGTCAGCATGTGATTAATTAAACAGCCCTGGACCATAGGTTAAAAAATATAATTTAGGCAAAAAAAGAGGACTGTAATCAATATAAATTCAGGACATGTTCAAAATAGTTATGCTTGTCTTATCATCTTCAATTTTTTGTAAGAGATAGTTCCTGAAAATGAAGTATGGAAAGAACAATCTAGAAAACGGTGGAAACATTACAAAGYTAGTTGCATCTACACACTTTTTTCATAATCCATTCTTCTGGGAATTGCTAGTAGTATGTGTGAGCAAAAARCAAGGAAGATTTAATTTTGTCTGAACCCCTAGGATGGTAGCAGGACCAAAACATTTCCCCTTTACCCAAACTGGAAGGCATGCATCAGTTTGCAGACATCCTCAAATGTAGGAAATATGGACACARTGTTTTCCAATTCCTCTTTTATTCAAAAAACATTTTTGCATAATTACAAACAAGGCAAAACYTGAGGATTCATGTTAACATCTGTACTTCAGGATGACTTTGAAAACAAAAGTAACCTCTTAAAGCCTTAGAAACTTGCCCATCATCAATCTTCTCTTGTAGCTTTGTACATTTCTTTCCTAAATCTCTCTGGAAAATTATTATTTCATAGGAAACATAGCATTTCAGTTGGAATGGAGTAATCTGATACTGGAACAAAAGATATTAGTTGAGAAGACAGGTAAGGGGAATGAAAAAGTATTCATTTTTAAAAACAAAACAAATGCAAATAACTGGAGTCTGAGTTGCCAGATAAACCTAAATATACTGATAAAAATGAATGAGAATTTATAATAATGGATATTATACTTTTTTATCAAATCAACAAGTATGAAATAGCTTTATCAYTGAAAGCCATTAAAGTATACTAAAGTTAATACAAATAATTACAAAGAAAAATATTTTATCTGCGTGAGAGCAGAAGGACAAATGAATCTTTCTGGGCTGAACTCTAATTACTGAAGAAATATCATATATTATCTTGTTTTAAAGCAATATCCAGTTAATAATGCTGCAGTCACGTCTTGAATTCCAGGAAAGAGATTGTAGCAACATGCAAATGATTTCTTTTAACTGATTTAAGTGTGATGCTTGATCAGTAAAACAGCTTTAGTGGCTTCAAACACAGTCTATTTTCAAACAAAAGAAAAAGAAAAAGATGTCTCTTTATCTGACAAAATTAAAAKTAAAGTATCAAATCAGCAAAAATGATGAAAAAGTTCATATATCCTACTCTTTTCTGCTTTTTGTGGGAGATGTCTGCAGTGGAAAAGCAGTAAAAAATAAAAAGCAACAAAGTCCAAAGGTTTCTGTGCCAAAGAGAGCTGAGGTAGTAGTAGCCRTAGGCATGCATGAAGGGAGATCTCATGTTCTTAGTGTAGTACAACAGGCACAAACTCATCAGCACACTTTCCGGTAAGTTAGGCTGTTCCTTAAAGATTATTAAGAGGCATGAACAGTTCTGAGCACACTTGGATATTTAAGAGAAGCCTAGTTCGTATGTAAAGAGAGGCAATTTCGTCTGCGTGCGAGCTGGTGGCTAAAAACAGCTTGCATAGACTTTTTGCACATGTGGATTTGAAAGAAAGCCTTTTTRCTTCAGTCATCTTGGGTGTTTGCAGGTTAGGCAGACTTCTCACCTTATAAGAATTTTTCAGCTGTTCATATGTTTACATTTCTTTATCTAGGATAGAAGTATCTTCTGACTCCCCTAATCTCCAGGCAATGAGACTTTGTTGCCCTACTTGCAAACGTACCCCAGACAAATGTTGCAGTAAGAGTATGGTAAGGCTTTTGGGAGGTTGTTTTGTCTTTTGTTTTGTTTTATTTTGTTTTAATTCAGAACCTGAAATGTGTTTAGCATGATTCAGGAATGGACGTTGCCCCATACTACTAGCACTCAAAGAAAATATAGGCAGGATGAAATGGAAAGCCCCTCTGGAATGAGAAAAGGTTTCTGCATGAACCATGAAGAAAAAATATATGGTTACATTTAAAACRAATGGAGACTTTTGTGTTTTCAAGTGTTTGTTGTCTGAAATGAGAAAAAAAAAAATCTATGTGAGCAGATTTTTCCGTTATTAGTTTTCTTGTATCTTCTTCCAGAACAGCCATGGTCAGATAGATGTACAACATGTCGCGCTGTTCACCGGATCAACTATTATTCTAATATGGTATGATTCTACGGTTAGGTGACAAAACACATGAGTTTTTCATTTTCRCAGACTGCATCACAAAGCCAAATTGTTTTCCATAAATTATGCAAGCTCTAAGTACCTTTAAAAATACAAATAAGTATACAGAAGATAACACATACATAAGTGCTTTGCTGAGTCGGTGTCTCAAGGCACACGCTGCTACTGTTATTGTTGTTATTCCTTTTATAATTATTATATACYTTATTATTAAGGACCTTACAGAAATATTTTATAACCTTCAGGACCAAGAGCACCTGAGCTAAGGTACCTACACATTTGCGACTTTTAGTCAAAGTACTTGCCAAAATGTGAAAGCTATAAATCAGGGAATTTGGGAAGTGAGGCAGTGAGACCAGCTGTTAAATCCTTTGAAATATRCTGTCTTGGGAGACATTTTTGTGAGGATAAAGCGGAGGTAAATTTTGAATAATAAGGATTTCTCCTGGCTAAGTAGTGACAATTGGGCATGTATGCTGCCATGATCTGCTGTGACACTGAGCTGAGCGATTGTGAATCCCACAGGCAGTTAAAAACTCTTCATTAAAGCTATTATCTTTGCAGAGGTTTTGCGAGGCATCTAGAAGTTAATTTCTTTTTCCTTAGCAAATAATTTTTAAATTAGCCACATTGCATATACCCTTGTGCATAGTTCACCTTCGGGCTTAGTTAATGCTATAAACTAGAATTTTCCAGACCAAACTGTTTTTCAGATAAGCAGTGGAAGTAGAGGGAGAAAAAAAAATGGTGTAAGTTTTCTTTAAAAAGTAAAATATCAGTCCTCTGTACAGAACATATATCATAAATGTATAATCCAATCCATTTCAAATTTTACAATAAAATGCCCTCTGGGAAGAGACAAAAACTCCTAACATTAGTACTCACTATTTGTAATAATAAAGGTAACTGTAACTACTATGATAGTTTACTAAAGACACCTTGATCCTAAGGTAAACTAAAATTTACCTTTCATTAAGTAGATATCTTTAAAGAAAGATTAGCTGCCTTTCTGAAAGAGCTGCTGTATTCAGGTAAGAGTTCATGGGCAGGAGACAGGAATTATAAGTGAAAATTTTACGCCTCGTGTATCCTAGGAGATTAGACCGGACGAGCATAATCTCAAACTAAAATGAGGAGCTAGCTGTTAACTCAACAAGTGTCATCCTTYTAAAGAGACTTGAAACTTTTATCTGAAGTTGTTAACAGACCTTCAGGTAATGTGTTCAAATGTTATAAAGGATTCTGTAGTCACAGAAAAAAGTGTATATTTTTAGACTAAAAATATCACAATGCCTTCCCTCCCTCCCCAGTACAAAAAGCTTTTGTACTAGCTTTTACCTAATCAAAATCAGGTAGCACATGGCACAATGAAAAGATGYAAAAGACTCCTCAGTGAAAGCAATTCCTTAATGATATTACCATTATGTAATATYTTAACACTATTACCAGTATTTGGGATTTGTCACTGACATAAGCACCTCCTGATTTTTGAGGAAAATCATCTGGACTGGGTGATGATGATAGAATCACTGAGGAAATTCATCTAAAATAGTTAGCTAGGAATGATCTCTCTCTCTCCCCTCCCTTATACATACACACATACATGTAAAGAAAAAAAAATGATAYCTTTACTGTATAGGCAAAAATTATAATAGGAGATACTTTCAATCAAGAAAATATATCTGTATACTCGTTCACTCATATGACCACTCTGATAGCCTGTTTATAGTAACTGTTYATATGCTGTACTGTTTATAGTAACCCGGTCTGCCCTTTTCTGATCTGTTGCTCTCAGTGTTGACAAGCGCTAAAGAACCTGAGGAAAGTGTACACAGCTCCTGGCATAAAGAGAATATATCTCGTGTCATTCGGCAATGATCTTTCTGGCCAGTATATCAGTGCTGTCAGTCTCTCCAGAAAACCTGTGTAGCCCTCTATCTAAAGCATGGCTAGCTTAAAATTGTGGGGATAAAACTGTTACTGTTTTTGGTTTTGTGTTGCTTTGGGGGTGGGGGGGATTGTTTGTTTGTTTTTACTTCCCATATGCTCGTGTTTTTTCTAGGGGTAAAGCAGTGGTTGGATCATATTCCCATACAAATAATGAAATGATAAAATTTCATCATCACACTGCATCCTAAATAGTCCATGTATCTGTTGAAATAGAATAGTCCATGAAGTTGAAATAGATGCTGTCTGCTTTCCTGCCTCTCCAGACTGCATTGCTGGCAGAAGGCATGGGTGAAAGCTTTGAACAGCGTCTCCCTGCGTGGTACTGAGAACAAATGAGCTGGGATGGTGACTGATGGTAGACAAGAAGCAAACTACCAGTTCCCAGGTTTCAGGGAAAAAAAAAAAAAGAAGAAAAAAAAAGAAAAAAAAAGTAGGAAGAATGTGCCGTCCAGTCTAAAAAAAAGTGTCTAAAAGGTTTTCTTTGATAGAATAAGTTAACACAAGGACAGTTAAGTAATCCTAGATAAAACATGGCTGCAAAAAGAAGGAGGAAAAGTTTAGCCTCTAAAGTGACTTATTTTTACTCCCTATTTTAATATTTAAGACATAATCTTCAGTAGACTTTTCAGGGGAAAAAAAAAAAGAAAGATGACTTTCACTTTGTTTTTCCAACTTCATTAGGTGTTCAGGATCTGGGGGGGGGGTATTTTTTTTATTTTTATTTTTCTTTACCCAGCAATTTACTCGGAGGAAGAAAAGGAACATTCTGCTTTCTCAGTTTCAACAGAGTGTGTAGATAATGTCACTCTGCAGTGTGACTCACTGACAGCTTACAGCCCTGTGCATTGCCTGGTGACATCTCTAATAGTACAAATACACTGTACTTGTACTACTTTCATTCACAGGATCAGCAATCAGGTGCAATCTCCAGGGGAAGGAGATCAACTACTCAGCTAGTCAAATACTGCCATCAGCCCTCAGTGTAATTGTAGAAGAGATATTATGTGGCTACCATCATTAAGTGTTTTTCTTAAAGAATGACAATTCCATTTTGCAGCTTATTTTATATAGTGTGCATTTACAGAGAAACTTCCTTCTTTACCATCCTCACCAAATCCCACTCTCTGTCAAATGCTGTCATAAAACTTAACCTTTTGTTATGAATAAGAGTGAATCACTTCTTCAAAACTGAATTCAGGTTCTTAGATTCACAGCCTGGTTGAGAAACTCCTCCTTTAGAGATATAGCTGTCACTCCCCCGTTATACATTCAGCCTCAGAGCCTGAAATAAACAGACTTGTAGCTGTTACTCCATTCTCACATTAGATTTCACGATTGAGTTTTATGTGTGAACATCTACAGGGCATTTTGGCATTCCCTCCAAACAGTCCCAGGGAATCAATGAAGAGGGTTCTGGACTGTGCGCCATAAAATATCTGAAGTATTGCAAAACTTACTCTACTAATCATTAACTTAACCCACAGCTGATCAAACTAGACCCAGATAGTCTATAGCATCAAATCTGTTCACTTAGATTGTCAATACTGGGCATTATTTTTGTTTCTTAATATGGCACTGGTCTAATTACTAGTACATTTATTTGTATTGGTTAATAAATGAAGTTGTTTTCCTATTAACAACAGAGTCAATAGAATCACATCTGGCATTTTCATTATTTCATTTTCTAATTCCAAAAGAAACCAATGAAATCTTAATGAGGTGGAGGTTCCTAAACTGTCATTAATCTCATCTAAAGTTCTTTGATGGGATTGTTAGTCTGAAAAAAAACAAACATACAAAAAAAAAAAACCTACCTAAGTAAACAATCAATTATCAATCTAGGAGTCTTCTTCCTGAGAGATTTAAAGCATCCCTACTCTTTGCAAACAGAATTTGAAGGGTCTTGTAAGTCTTGGCAGCAATATCCTTTAACAGAGAATAAATAAGCGTATCCAAAGCAAGTGCATATCACTTGGGAGGAAAATCTGTGTTCTCCCATGTTTTGTGTGGTTGCAGTAATGGGAATGCCAATTAGCAATCACACTGCAAAAGTGACATTTCCATCATGTATTTCTGAGGCAATATATGCAGTGACAATAAAAATTCCAGGACATAAAAGCTTGAGCTATTTTGTAGAAATTGATGAAAGTCTGGAGTCGAGCTGGGGATGCCAAAAAGATAGATGAAGAAGACTGCTATGCATTTTAAGTTGCAAGAGAACATTCCCTTACTGCATTTCCTATGTTTTGATGAATAGTCCTAAATAATTTGCATAATATATATTCTGTTGCTTTTGGTGCTATTGAAAATGCACAGTAGACACTGATTTTAAACTTGCCTATAATGAACTTGCTACAGGGTTGAGTTTGTTTATTTTATTTATTTATTGTTACACCGAGGAAAAAAAAACAGCATTAGAAGTTGATTGCTTCCAGCTATTGTGTTTATAAAATATGACTTGCAAAAATAAACTTTTCTCTTGAACAAAAGTTAAATTTAAAGCAGCATATATAGATTACGTATGTAAAATCTGTAAATGTAAAAGCATAAAAGAAGGTGCTGTTCTTTGAAGACTTCAGAAATGATTTTTTTTTCTCAAATATACACATTCATTAACAAAAATTTCATAATGGAGGTTTCTACTGAGGATTTTATTCATTTGCCTCTTTCTGTTTCTGAAAGGTGCACATTTATCTGTGTGAACTTTAAAAATTAATACAGTCATACATAAGGGAAAATCAATGCCACATGTCAGCATGCATATATTATGCCTGAGCTTACTGTAGAATGAAAGATATCCTGTATGGTTTTGTGCACTATTTGAAATCTGAAGTCTTGCAAATACTTTATAATCCAGACTGCATTGCTGCATGAAATATTTATGCTGTATTCAAATATCTTTTAGCTTTTTTTTTGCTCGCCAGTAACTGTGACATGCTTTTTAAAAGCTGGGACATATTGATTTTTATTTCTATTTGAGTATGTGAGTGTATGTGGGAAACTCACCATATTTTCTAGCAAAATTAAGTAGACATTATGTTCCATGTAAAGTTAATGTCACATTTTTTTTTGTTTGATTCACATAGTATTAGACCTAGCTTTTGAATGTCAGTAATTTCATATAGCCATTTGTACAAAGGCTAAACTTTGGCTACAAATATGAACTTAGAATGCAATAACTTTCTATTATCACAAGAATGATTGTCTAGTTACATCCTCCATCTGTTCAAATCCCATGTTTAGTTCTAGTAGCATTTGTTTTAATATAGCCTGAAAATTTTAACATTATATATCTCCAATTTACAATCACCTTTTAAAGAATTTTATTCCTCCATTATATTTCTGTAAAAGCCAGAATATTTAAACTTATATTTGAACAGTTATCTGATATCCYTTGGGATTTTCTACTAAAAAAGGTGTGGAGGGGGGCGGGGGGGAATGAAGGGAGGGGAGAGAAAAAGAAAAAACCCACACTTTACTGTTTTTTCATACTTTTGTCATTGCTAAATCTCTTGAAAAGTCATGGTCCAAAATCAACAATTAAGAAACATTTCAAATAAAATTGGTGATTTTAACACTAATGTAGTATTTGTCCAATCTATTTGCCCTCTAGTGGCTAAAGGTTCAGCATGGATTCTGCAAGAATATCAGCACAACTGGACARAAGGCGGGTCTTTAAGGGCAATACTGCAATCCCATACAAGCAAAACCTATATGAAACCTTTTGTTTCTTTGGAGCAAATATTAGAAAAATTTGAATTTTTACAGTTTGCAAAATTCTTATTCCAACTTGATCAAATCTTGAATTTTGTCTAGTAATAGGACTATTTTGCTATTTTAGCTACATCCAGCTTCTAGTTCTAGTGTACAAAGTGTGCTGACATTTTGTTGTTTTGCTTATTTGGTAAATACCAATGAGTCCAAAGATTGCTGATAAAGCAATTATGAATGCTTGCAAGGTAGATCATTAAAAAAAATCCTAGTCAAAAATGCTCGATTATAAATCTTTAATCACACAGCTGCCATTCCTTCATATGAATGGCATATAAAATGTGAATAAACTGAAAGCCAGTAACTTTGGGGGGGAATAGTACCGGATTGTTCACAAAATTACTGATTTCCAAGCATGTTTTGGAATGGCTCTGTAGTTCTATTAGTGTCCTCATGGGTTTTCTTGTAGCACAAAGGATAGAGGGAGGAAAAAATGGAAACCTTGGGGATCATTCCTAAAAGTAGCTGACAATTGAGAAATTTGGAAAAATCGGGAAGCTACAAAAAGGTTTCAAAACCACAGGAGTCTCTGGCAAGAATATGAATATCCAATGGAGTTAATAAGCAGAGCAAGTCAACATTAGCATTGGAGCCTGCGTCTCATCAGCTCAGCAGGGTGGTATGAACAAGAGAGGAAGCCAGCTGCTGTAGTATGCCTAAGCTCCATATTTTATGAGCAGAAAGTCTTTCTTAAGAGACATGAAAAAAAAAAAATCTCATGAGATATAGAATATTGCCAGTTTTATAAGGATAAATGGACAAAATAATGGGGAAAAAAAAAAGAGGGAAAACAAAACCAAAAGCAAACTTTTTTGAAGTTCCGGAAAGGTTTATTTTCACTGAAAATCAAAACTATTTCTTACAATACTTCCAAACACGACACTGCTCTTGGGAGCTAACCTCTTCCTCCCCTCTTGTAAAAGTCCTCTCTGTGTTTAATAAACTGAAACRTGGTCTTCCCTTCACTGGCTTTTTATAAATTCCTCATACTTATATGAAGATGTTCTGTGTCTGGCCTTCTGACCTACCTCTCTTCTTCTGACATGGCAAGTGAATTTAGCAATATCACCGAAGAATATTTTAAACCAGAAATAATGCTCAGGCTTACCTCTGATCCAAACCCCACAGGACACCATGAAATTCTTGGTTTCTCATGGATGAGCAAAACCTTCTATCTTTTTACTATGAACAGGTCATTTAACACATTAGAAGTCATCTCCTTACTTTACAAAATGCAGGCAAAAAAGAACCCAATGAGGGACTTCTACAGATCAAGGGTGTCTCATCTGTGTTGGAGAGGCCATTGAAATATTCATCTTGTTCAGAAAAAAGAGATAGATCATGGATACTATAGATAGGAAAAGACAAGATACTGAACACATCTTTATTTCTCTCCTAACAAACAGTAACAAAATAAATAAATAAATAAAATARATTAAAATAAACACACAGAAAAATAGCCACACGTATGATCTTATAGTTGTAGCCCTGGTGTTCCAGGGCTGGATAAGAGCTCAGGAACAGTGAATGCAGTACCTGGCTGTGGCACAGGCTTCCTCTGTGACCTGCTGCAGCCACTTCTGTCCAGGCTGTTCAGATGCCTATATCTTAACTCTTGATTAAAGGAATCTTTGAGAATCTGTGCTTTGGCTTTTCAAGGTCTCRGTTTCCTAATGTAAATTGTGAATAACAAAAATTCTGTCTCATGTCATTGTTGCCGTCTTTATCAAAGAGAAGCTGAGACGCTGCAGTGACTAAGAACATGTAATGTAGATCTGCTCATGAGATCCATGGAAAACTGCATCTTGTGTGTRCATGGAGAACTGCTAAGTCTCATGGGAAAATAAATAAAAAATAAACACCTTCCTCCCCCAAAAAAACACTCATTTGATTCAGCTTGATATTGGACAAGCATCCAAAATTTTTCATCCTTATCTTCCCTTTCAACCTTTTGAAATATGCATATTGTTAATGATAATGAAAAATCTACCTTAACTCTCATTCTTAACAATTATCAGAGTGGTTCCCTCAAAGATCAACCCCCAATTCTTATAAAGATTTTCACTTTCAAGACTTAGGAACGATCTTCTTTATGGAGATTACAAAAATCTAATAGGAAAATGCATTTTTTTTAATAGTATGAGAAAATATTTTACAGAGTCTTTCACTAGGTATGAATCACTGTAGCACTGATTCCAAACTGGTGACCTGTTTCTGCCTACGGTATTTTTTTTAATTATTATTTAAAATGAGTACACAGTAAAACCGATACATGAAACACTGATTCTTTTAATTTGATAACAAGTGCCTACAACTGACTGACTTAGATTTCAGGTCCAAAGAAATTATGTTTAGAGTTGGTAGGAATAAATAAATATTGCTAAGTATTGCTTAGAAGTATGTTTTTATTAGCATTTGGATCCAATCAACTTGGTACTAACCTTGATACTGATATTGAGTTGAAGCAAGAAGAAAATCCCAAAAGATAATGCTCTGTATATGACTTTTAAGTCAATCTTGTTGGTTATTTTAACACATTCAAGATAATCAAGAACTAAAATCAATATAATGGCCATATAGTATAGGGGGAAAATCTGCATATGTGTCCCATTGATGTCAGTATGTATAAATTAAAAAAATCTGAATTTTATTTTAAATATGAAACTACTAACAGAACAGTCTTTTTTTTTTAACTGATGATGCCTTTCTACTGTTCAAAAACTTGCATCAGCTTTGGCGCTAAAATTTAAGCCTAGGAAAGGTGTTCACTTAAGTTATTCATGTATCGTTATGAAAAAAAATTAGCTTCCATCATGGAAGAAGTTTAAATATAAGCTAGTCAAAACAAAGTACATTAAAAAAAAAAAAGGCAAATTGTTTGGTAAGAGATAGTCTTATATACTTTTCTGTCACGATTTTATATTCTTAAAAAATATTTAGTGGACTTGCATAAAAAAAGAGAAAGAAGACGACTTTTGACTCTCCTATTTTGTCATAATCAGAAGTAGTGCTCTCAAACTTCAGCAAAATAAGTATAAAGCATGGTATTTCTACTATACTATCTACCAGTCCATGCATCTGAGCTTTTATTAGTGATGTAATATGTTTAATTTCTGACTGAAATAAGGTTTTACACTGAGCTCATCAGAATTTCTTTCTCTTTACAKTCCTTTAGTGTCATTTTTATATGTCTGCATCTATGCTACTCCTGCTAGTTCAGACAGTTAAAGYTCATTCAGTCACACCTATATGAGCTGCAGCAGCTTCTTTAATGACATGCAGTGCCTTGAAAAACTTCAGGTCAGAAGGGAATTATTAAAGTAGAATTAAAAGAAGTATTTCACACACTGTTTGCAAGGCAGAGGATTCATCTACCAGATTTTTCTTTTCCTCTCTCTGTAGACTTCTACCTTTTAATCCTTCATAAAGATTATTTGATCAGAATTATATTAGAAAGTGTAAGCATTTGTTCTAACAACCTGCTTGTAACCATCATCAAAAAATGTATTAAAGCTGCTGTCAAGCTTGCTAACTGATGTGAAAAATCCTTCTTCGATCCAATGAGAACTGAATTTCATATCAGTTTAGTTTTAAAATGGAGGCAGGAGAAAGTATATAAAAATTAACAGGATGCCTTAGGAGAAAATAAGCTAACTGTCTTGAAAAATATTTGAAGAAAAAATAATTYGCAATCTACAGTAATACAGAAAACTTTTTAAAGCTTAAAGCTGGTAGGTTAACAATGCTCAACTAATTATTAAAGCTGCACATTTTAGATGAGCAACAACAAGGTTGCTTATAACATATTTTAAATAGATTTAAAATTGTCAGTATGGACGTGAAAATATTTATAGTATTATAAGAAAGAAAATCATAGCCAATAAACAAAAAAACTAGAATTAGACTGGAAAAGAATGAAGGATTCTGATTTTTAAAAATCATGAAACTATGTAGGGAAGATAGTCTACACACAAAAGGGGAACAAGTTGTCATGTCAGTTTGTCATGTTAGAACAGACCAATGATCCTAAATACCACTCTAGACAGCGGTTAGTGCTATAAACTGCAGAGAAAGGATGCAATTTAGAACAATTGAAAAAAAAAMTTTTTTTTTTTCATATTGTCCACCTTACTTATTTCTTTTGCCTCGACATGCAAAGCTTTATGTGCTTTTCACTTTCTAAATGTACCTAGTGCATCTGGGAAATGTTTGAACAGGGACAGCGGGTAGGTGCACAACTGGCTGAAGGCCACTAGGTTGAAGCTCACCTTCATAACCGACTGTCTGGTGTCAGAGGTACRCATCTTATTGCGTTGTTTCGTGTGGATGTTGTTAATCTTATACCTTGGTCTACTCATTTCTAAAACTAACTGTACAAATATAAAGCAAATCTGTTAGGAAAATACTGGCTAATAMAGGAAGGAATATACTATAAAGGAACAAGTCTAATAAGTGATGGGTTTCTAACTCCAACTTTACATGAGGCCTTAGATTTTAAGTAGTATTAAAGATCTTATATTTTTCTGGTTGTGACAGGTTAAAATCACATAAAGGCCTTCTTTTTGAAAATAAAACACTCAAAATAATATTATCTAAATTCATATATTCTTTTTAAAAGTTTAAAGGGRATTAAACTTGCCAACTGAAAATACACAAAACAATATCAGAGAACTTCAAAGAAAGGTACAGCATTCCAAATAAATTTTATGCTATACTAATAAGCAGACATACATACAAAAAYATCACTTTGTTGGATCATGAATCCTGTAATCAACATACAGTGCAGAAAGGAACATTACAGTCTAGCAAACTGCTTATTCTATACTGTTCTTCCTTTGTAGAAAATTCAGGAAGTATATGGATTCTTTTATCAATATTTATTTAARTCTAGTGTCTAAAGATATAAATGAAAACATTGACTAGTATAAGATTTGAAAGTCARACCTCAGCATCCCTAATTCACCTTTTTCCCAGGCAAAGTTCTGCTTGGATATCAGGGGAATGATGACGGAGAAAGGACATAAGGATTCAGCCCTTTAAATATGAACCCTTAGCACAAAAGAAAAGAAATAATGCACCAAGTAGACTGGAGAAATCGGAAGCATTAAAAGAATTGCCACGTTAAAAATGCCAAGATTAGTATCTCCATATGTCATTTGCCATGTTATTGCCTGTCTTTACTGGGAATTTTCTCGGTGTTGTGCTGATGAGCTGGTACATGGCAAGTTCTGTGCCAGATTCTCCCCTTTCTCTTCACTCCATTTGGGACTTACTCAGCCCCAGAATGTACTAGCTAAATGTGCCATTAACTTGTAAGTAACGGCTGTTGATTAAAATCTGTTTTGCAGAAGGGAAGCAGGGGGAGAGGGCACAGCGAACAAAGTATTTTCTTGCAAGTTCTTGTGCAGCTACACCAATTTTTAGTTAAGGACTTTTGGATCTAGGCTCTTGGGTTCATCTTCCGCCTTGCACATCAGCCAGATAACATTGTAACGCTTCTGAGAGCCCTTACTGCTGTATATAAAACACAGGTTTTCATGATATGGTAATAAAATGCAGGTAAAAGTAAATTAAAGTAACACTGACCTGAAAATATAAACTGAAAATTTTAAAAGAAAGCTAGTTCCTCCCGCCACRACACCCCAAAATAACAGTCTGAAACTTCATGTGAAAAAAAAMCAAAAAACAACAGCAACAACAACAAAATTAAAATGTACTGACTTTGAATTGTATTTCAAAATGAAGCATTTATTTAAAGCTGTCATTTCTGAGCTGACTACTTGTGGTAGTCATCTTACAAACTATATCATGTCCCTGTAACTCTAGCATCACAKAAGATACTGAAAAGCCATTTTTTATTCAATTTTTATGCAAATTTCACAATCAGAATCGGAATTTTAATGTTTAAAAATTAAATGCTTTGTTTAAAAATTAAAACATTTGCAGTCTTTCTTCCAATTATTTAAAAAAAAGATGAAAACAGAAAAAAGAAATGATTAATAGTCTTTTCTGCTTGTATTCTAAAGACATTAATACCACAAGTGCTGTCATTTTCTGAAAGGTGATTCTGACTAGAAATTGCATGAGAAATATCAGTTTTTATTTGAATTATATTTTAATATTTCAGTTTATTCCCTGCAAACAGTATTTCACATACTTCAAACTTTTAGAAAACCAAAATAAGATAAAGATAATGAGAAAGTAGTTTTGAATCTGATACAAAGGGAGAACTCAAAGTTCAGATACAAATTTGGAAAAGTTTATGTTCRTACGCAAGAGTAAATCAAGGTTTTGTGATGGAGCTTATATTCCGCAAACTTTTTAAACCAATATTACAGGCAAATCTCATAAATTCAACAGTCAGGGACCATAATTACAAGGTACTCTTTTGAGGTTTTTTCCTGAATTTGAACTGGTATCAGAACACAGTCTTCTTCATGTTAATATTTGATCTGGAATCAAAATAAATGAGACAGGATATTATCTGAAAAAAAACTTCAGAACTCAGAGATTTGAATTTCTAGTGGCTGATTTGTTTCTCCTTTGAAGTCAGATCCCGTTGCAGTTTCTAGGGCTTAGTTCTCTGAGCAGAGGACTCTAATGCCATTTGAGATTCCCTAGATTATCCTAAGTAGTCTCCTGTTGACAGTACAAAAGGGAATGCAGGTCACTCACAGATTTTATGTCATGCTTACCAACTCCTTATAAATAACGTTGGATACCGTAGAGCTTCTCAAATGCCAGTAAGTGTATGTATCTGGAGACCTAAACAGACCCTTATTGCCTTTCTATCTGTGATTGATCTGGAAGAGAGAGCAAAACAAGTTTAATATTAAATTGAAACAAGCTGGGAGACTTTTACTACTTCTTTCTTTCTTTCRGCTTGGGTTTTATTCAGCACTGTTATATTCAAAATTTTGTTTATTGTCAAAGCAGAAATACACTTTGCCTGAAAAGTCAAGAATTTAGTTTTAGCATAATATCTATTTTAATGATGTAATCCATAAATCATTCTTATTTAARATCAAATTATTAAAGAAAAATAATACTTCTGTAGAGACAAAGTCTTTAWAACAACAGTAATAGAGCTAAATTCATTCCACACGCACTCCTTACTTTTTACACCTTTTCTCAGCATTGTGGTCACTCTTCTGTGTGGGGTTGGTGGTTTCATTCTAGTCGGGTGGATGCTAAATGAATCATCACCATCTAGAGTCCTTCACTGGGAGTAACATGGTTTCAAATTGATGGTTTCCTCTTCTTCATACTGGGACCTGCTTGGGGTCATTTTTATACATTTACTAACACATTTTTTTACACCTTACTGATTCTTCAGTGGTCTTCAGCTCCATATGATATATGAATTTAGTATATGTGGTAGCTTTTTGGTATGTTTCCTACTACTACTTCGTTCTCTCTGTTACTCTTAAACTCAAGTTTGTCCAGCTCCAGGTCTGCATTTCTGTAACTGACCATGGGTGAGTTGTTATCATCTCACCCCCTCTACGTCATACCACATATGTCCACTTCTCAAAACCTCTGCTACCATATTAGACCAGTATTTCTCTATGCTACATCACCTTATAACCACAGCTGTCTCATTCTGCACAGAAAAAAACCCATATCTGTTACTAGAATCTTTATAAAACTACAATTGCACCACACAATGATAAACAAAAAAAAAAAAATAGCCATAAGTACCTGATCAGAAGAAAAGCTGTTGTTACAACTTATGCAAGTGAAAACAAAGCTGCAGATAGATGAAGAAAAGTTCAGATAAAGTAAATCTG
Source organism: Rhea americana (assembly GCF_003343005.1). Lineage (NCBI taxonomy): Eukaryota > Metazoa > Chordata > Aves > Rheiformes > Rheidae > Rhea > Rhea americana. The sequence continues at coordinate 3,694,523 of NW_028186423.1, forward strand.
ACAAGCCTCAGTTCTAAGGGCCTTGCAAACCCATTACAAAACCCATGGTTTGTTACTAGCAATGTCAATGATGTATTATAAACTAGAGAGTTGCGGTGTCTGCAGAGTACATATATAATGCATATAATACGATGTGCCAGTTTTGGACTCATGAAGATAAAATTCAGCTTCATCTAGTAGAACTGAAATTCAGATTTTAATTTCTTCATGTTTATAGTACATCAGTGGATGTTGTACCTATGATTGGACCTGAGCTTCCTCAAATTGTTCATTGGATAGAAGCAAATATTGACCAGATGAAACTTAAAGCACGCAAGCTGTTTTCTGATTTTGAGAAAAGRATGAATAACCAAGACAAGTACTATCCTGGGCTGATTCTACCATCTCTACCAAGAAAACTTTGAGATGTCTATTGCAGATTCCTTAGATGAATTAGCTTCTTCCCCCTCCATCCCCCCATCCCCCATGGTATCTGGTAGGTTTTGACTGCAGCCTGTATAGTTTTCTTAAGTCTGAACTCCATAAATTTTTTAAAGTTCAGTAGAGATGCTGTGACAGGAGGTCAGAGTACAGCTCAGTGTGACGGTTTGTTTATTTGTAATATATAGAAAGTCTTCACATAAAGAATCCATTTCTTTTTCTAATTTGTCATCATTTAATAGGAAACCTTGTGCTGTTTTGCCAAGTCCTTAAGCAGTCTTTGAGGCTTTAAGCAACACAAAAACTATTCTACCAAGGCTGCTGAAAGTGCCATGGAGGGTACTGAACAGCTGAAGAACAATTTTTATTGAATTTCTTCTATATGATCTCAGAGAAAATGACTTAGCAGATGTGGAATACATCTATCAAAGCTAGCTATTATTAAAGGGCAGCAGACAAGATTTTGTGTTACTCTTCTCTATGATTTTAATTCTCTTGTCACAAGTAAGCAATGAAACAAGCATATATTAAGCATTACATTAACCAAAGAAATTCTGGTAAAATTTTGAATAAATGTGTCAAACAACTGACAATATCCTAGCTCCAAACTACTTGGTTGTGCCTACAATATAGCTTGTGAAGTGGACTTCAGAACGGCCTTACAATACATAAATTTTGGCTGTGTTTAAGTTACTAAATAAAAGCAGACTGAGGTTAATTGCTGGCCCTGAAGTCAACTAGAAGTAATTTGTTGGTCCACTAGACCCTCATGGACCCACTAGAAGAGATTTGTCTTGAAGATATCTACTTTGAGGCATGCAAACCAGAGCTATGGACCAAGATAACAGGCAGTATGTACAGTAGAACTGCAGATATGATTGTTTGGGACTATTTTTGGCCTCAGAGGCTAAGTAGAACAGCATGCCATATAGTCATAGACCTAACTCCCCTACCCTCCAGATCAGGCTAGCCAGAGCTAGCTGCTTATTGAGAACAGGTCCTCAGCCTGTGCTAGCGACCAAATCGCGGCAGGCGTTATTTCAGAGCACTAGTTGGCTCAAATTAGGCTCATGTAATGTTCTTTGCTAACATTTTAACAAAGTGAGTTTAAAAATTGTGTGCCTCCAGCCATGACATGGCCGTTTTTAGTTCCCTGGAATAGATATAACCTTGCAGATTTAATGCTCGTGGTTTCTCCCTGCTCCTCTTCTATTTAGGAATATAGATGCACTCTGAGACTCATGCACTTTGTTTGCATCATTGTTCGTTGAACTGTTTGTAGCTTAGGCTTAAAGTGTTCACATTATCCTTAGGAAAAGACAAGCTGATGAACTGCTGCGTCTGACAGTCAATTTTAACTGGCCTAGCAGACTGCAAGAGCGAGCACCTGGATGCACATTAAGAGAATACTGCAAATCTGCCTTCAGGAAGGGGATCAGAGCTCAACTCTGTGTCCTAAACTGAGCACCAGCTTACAGATAAACAGTGCAGAAAATAATCAACCTTTGGTCTCACACTTGACGGACACTACGACAAGCTTTCTGTGTTTAATCTGTGCTCGATACAGCAAAGTTTCAACAGTGTCGTTACGGCTGTAACGTGAAGCTGTGAGCAGGATACTCATCTACTTCAAACGGATGACTGATGATCCAGTTGTGGTCTCTCCGCTTTCGTGGACGTTTGTCTGCATCATAAAGTCACCATGTGGCTTTTTAGACATCTGGTAGCAGCTGATCACATTCAGGACAAGGGCAGCAGGACTTCTGTTTGGCCAGATTGCTGCACAGCACTAAAACAGCGATGAAGAATCTTACATTTTACTTGACTCTATTGAGTATTATCAGCCTCCTCCTTTCAGGAGCATTCAAGTATTAAATGAAAACCAGAGCCCATTTGTGAATACATTGTTCCAGTTCTATGTATGCTGTACAATTAAAGAGCTATTACACCAGTAACTGATTACCCAAAACAACTGCAGCCAACCGTAAGGAAACACACAAAGCTGTATTCACCATTTGTTTAGTAATTTAAAAAATAATAAAAAATAATAAAAAGCCCAACCAAGTCTAAGGGTGAAGAGAAGGTCAAATTTCAGTGGATTTTATTGATTAGATTTTGTTTACTGCTACGGGGCACACTCCTATGAAACGTGCTATACAGGAAAAGAATTAAACCAAGCTAGAATGGCTCAGGGGCCTCCCAGGGCTTTTAAAGCAATGTTTTCAAATTATGTCTAGAAAGGGTAGCATGGGATTTAGCTTACACCTGTAGGCTGTGGCAAATTTAGGCCTAACAGCTATGAAAAACAATGTAAGCAATCCAGTGAAAGTAATGAATTCTGCCTTCTGAACATGTGTTAGCAACAGAACTTCTAATATATGGGTAATGTAAATATATGTGTGGCTATTAAAAAGAAAAAAATAAAAACAATAGAGGTTGAATATAACTATTAACACCATAGTAGATGATGTTGAATAGCATCTCTGTTCTACAGCAAAATATTTTTTGATTGTTATATTGGATATGCTTGGGGAAGCTAAAACTTCCCTAGCATTTAAACAGATTAAGAACCCTTCCTCTATTGCCATAACAGATTATGAGTACTTAATTAACTGGGGCTCTGTAAGCATTTTAGGATCCTCTGATTTAATGCCTAGTCCTAAAGAAATTCAAAATGTTATTATTAACTTTTACCCAGTTAAGCACTAAATGCTGCTCTGAGTACTGAATCTAGTATAAAAATATGATGGACTAGAAAAATAGTTTTGTTCATTACAAAATCGCAAGGCTGAATTTCAAAGGAGGGGGGTTTTCACTAAGCACTAAACTGTATTTCTGGAAAAAATTGTGTCACTCTCTGAATTGTAAGTAACTTTGGGAGTTAATCCTCTCAGATTCAAGAAGGCTTAAACAGATGTAACCATTTTCCATTAGTGCTGAGAATTCTGCTGAAACTCTTTGGGTCTGGCATTTCTGTAATTCACCCACAGATATATAAAATGACACTTACTGTATGTGCAAGTAATTCACGGACCAGTTCAGCCCCCAGCTAATCCAAAGAAAGTTTTACCATTACTTTTTGTAGAGCAGGATCAGAGATATTGTGTTTAGTGTGCAACAGGAATTAGAGCATGGTCTTAGCATTTCAATCCAGATGTGAAAGGCGATGTGCCAGTTCACTGCATCCTTTAGACCCCCTTGCATGTCCCTGAATAAAATGTACCATCATCTGTGTTCACTACTGATTTCTTGTAAGCCATTGAGAGCAGAAATGGGCCTCTATTAAAAAAAAAAAAAAAAAAAAAAAAAAAAAAGCATCAGTAATACAAAATTGTCCCTATTTCTGGCAATCTTAATCAAAAGAAGGCAAAAGCTTTGTTTCTTTATTCCCTCAAAATTACTTTTAACTGTATAAGACTATGAAATTGTTGGGGAGTTCATGGGGAAGCTGAAATTTATTGAAAAGCCTGAACTCTGTGTATCATTACGAGGCTAAAATAACACTGCTCTACAGAAACATTCTGTTTTAACTGTAATGTTCTAAGGAYATAGACAGGACAAGACTTGTTAATAGATGCAACATCTTATGTTAGTCACCTAGAATAGCTAGAAAAATTAGACAAATTTTTCAGTATGCAAACTCTCGTTACATAACTTGCCCTGTCCTTGCTATAAAACATAATTCATCCTGAAGGACTCCAAAAATATGTACACAGATGTGAAGAAATTCTCTTACTGGCTAAGAGATTACTGAGTACTTTTTTATCCTTTAAGACCCCAGTGTCCTTATACTCTTCTCATGCTGCATGTGCTTTAACTCTTGTATTGTATTCTTTTAAAGAACCTGGCTGCCACGGATTCATAAATTTTGCTCAGTCCTTRTTTTTAGTGAATTGAACTAAATAATAAAAATATATATATATACTATAGATATAGTTATTCAGTATATTACTCCCAATTTGAAACTTTTTTCTCTTATGCTAAAGTTAAAAAAAAATCAGATCAAAGGAAAACAAATTGAGTTCAATATTTAATTGCTGGTACGACATCCTAAAAGCTGTTCTATTCAAATGGAAGAGTCAAACTTTGTGCCTATATAAAAATAAATGTATTTTTGAAAATATACTAACATTAAAAGACTTATAAAAATCAATATCATTGCACATTTTAGGAATATTACTCATGAATGAAGTCCAAAGGTTGTAAGCCTCTTTTTGAAAACTAATTCCCACCACCCCAAATAAATCCAAATGGGGAAAAAGAATATAACATGCTCAGCTCAATAAATCTTGAATACGGAAAAAAATGAAMAATAATATTTCTGAAGCTTTTAGTGGTTGTTTCTCCCCTAATATTAAACATGTCAGTGTGACTGCAAAAGTTTAAAAGGAGATGAAAGACAGAAACTGTTTTGCAGGTGTGAAGATATTTTCAGAGAGAAGATAAAATCACCTTTCATTTTTATACTTTTTAAATAAATATCATATCCACTATGTTGAGTGTTTAACTATACTGTATTTGGAATCTGACTATACATTTGTTTGTTACATAACTTACATTATACTCACTTATATCTATTCTTATTATTGTCAAAGAGATCAAGGTGCTGCAACATGATATGTTGTACAAAATGTTACTGGAGACAATACTTGACCTCCAATTTTTTTATTTTAAACAGACATGCAAAACTAGAGTTTAGATGGGAATGGAGTAAGAGAGAGAAGTGACTTGCCCAAGGTCATGCAGTCACAGCAATGTGACAACTCATTACATGCAATGTAGCTAGACTGACTGCCCGTCCAGGACTGAACCGTTAAGTAGTTGTTACCTTACTACCCCACAGCTCTCGTGTATGTTACAAATGTAAACACACATATACAAGTAAGCAATATATATAGACGGACATATGACATTGTACATCGCTGTATTTAACTTTATTCTGCTTTAATTTGGAATAAGGACAGAATAAGCACATGACAAAGAAATGCTGTAAAATATACTATATATTTTGCATGTGCCTCATAAGCTGAAGGAGAGCTATTTAAAGACTGTTTTAGAGATCTTAAATATTTCGGTAGAGCAATTTTTCATTCCTTTTCACACGTTAAGCCAGGTGCCATGGTCTCTGTAAACCCAGCTGCCCGTACCTCAGAAGTGATCTTAAAAGTATCTGATAATGTGCTAAAAGGGTGACTATGGCTATTAAAAAGTCATGTCTTTAACATAAGGAAGCTTGTATTCCTCCATAAATATACAGTGTGTATGTTGTATGTGTATGATACATACACGGTCTATTTATGGACTAAAGTCTGTTTTTAAAGTTTAATAACTAAATATATCTATTAATGAGCATTATTTTTTTTTTCAGTTACAATCATTACTTGTATTGTTTTGAGGGTAAACTGGTTGTCCAGTTCTGCTCTGTGGGTCTCTCAGCAGCATAGCACAGTTCTGCCTAAAGAAATAATTTTTTTTTGCCATGTGTATGCTCATGCATGTTTTATATAGGGATGCATATATGTATTTATAAACTTCTGGATATATACATATAGAGAGATATGTATATATATGTATGTATATTTATATGTACACATAACTCATTGAAAATATTTAGACATTCTAGATCTACAATGAACAAAATCCTTCAGGATATCTGAGGCTATTCAGTGGTTTGTATAAAATTTGCCATTGGTCTTAGTCTCTTACATACTGAAGCAGTGTCCATAATATCTACACTCAAAAAATGATGATATTGACACCTTTATTAATAGTTTCAACAAAAGAATCCAGATTTGAAAAGAACTACAGACTGAAACCAGTCTGTACAACCGTAGACCACAGAGACACGGGCCTAGGGCACTTACCTGTCATGTATCCCTTTACACCTCTAAATCCCCACAGTAATGGACCATCTGCCCCAGTAATCAGATGGTCACACTTTAGAGCCGCACACCTTGTTTATAAAGGGCAGCTCTAATTTACAACTACCTCTATTTTGGGAGCTACTCTGGGAGCAAACCTCTGATGCTTTCAGACCRGCCATCTGTCTCCACTCTCGCCAAGTTATCTCCTGGTTATGCTCTTTCCCCTCTTCAGCATATTATACTGTCTGACACACACTTTCACATAGAGGGAGAATCAAGTGAAAAAGCATTTGAGCAGGTGAGATTTAAAAAAAAAAAAAAAAAAAGTGAGTCACATAGTGTATGTTCACCTAGTCTTCTAAGCAGATGTGGTTTCAATGATTGTGGGAGCTTTAGGCACTCCCAGTTCTGGTACTTGCTTCTCCTTGTGCCTCTGATGTCTCCCAGGCAATGGGCCGGGATCCCAAGCTTTTTGCCACAGACTAAAAGCAGCATTGCTGCTCCCACCAGGCTCCCTGTAGCTCAAACATCTGTGTGTGACCTGGGCATTTCTGCCCAAACACRTCACATCATCCAGATGTAGATCTCTAGAAGTTTGTTCTCTTCTCATTCAAACTACAGCTGCAGTCACCACTTTATAAGAGTGGCCTACCAGATAGGCCTGGTGCCAGATGTACCAAATTCATAGTGGCTTATCTTGAAGATGAACTCAGTTTACARCAAGATAGCTGATACGCAGAAGTGGAAACATCAGCTATATCTAGCACTTTGGACCTGTGCTTTCTTGAAGGAACTCATCTCCAAATTGTCCTAGCCATGGCAGGCTGCTACCTCGTGCAGCTGCCTTTATGTATGTTGACGTGTCACAGAGGTGATGGTACGCAGCTGATTTTGAACTGATAACACAGATTAAATTGCTTCTTTGAAGAGGYCAAAGTGGGACCAAGATTTCAGCAAATCTCTAGACTGTGTGCTATTTCACTTCTCTAAGCAAATCTCTCATTCTTCAGTGAAAGCMGCAGCAAGTGCCAAAAATCTCTGCAGCCCTAGAAACGATATTGGCACTCATGCTTCTGGGAAGAAAAACAGGAATACAGGAATAAAATATAGAGGTTTAGTGAAAAGATAGATAAAGTAGTCTCTTTTATTTGTAAAGAGGCACACGGACGTTTTTACTGCTTTCTATCACTGGATTGATAGACCATGACCACTGCAAAACCAGCTCCAATACAATCCACCTAGTTATGCTGAAAATCTGTCTGTCAGTCTCCAGAGTGGTGCAGTTAGCAAATTTTGTGTTTGTTAAAGTCACATTTGTATCACCTGCATACTATAACAACCTAATAAAAAAGTAGAAAGAATATCTTTAAAAATGATAGAGTAAGTGGATTTAGCAGTCTGAATATYACTGATAAAATGTTGTAAAATAGAAGTCCACATAATCACATCTGTTCTTGGATATCATCTTTTCTTAAATTGCCAATAAATTTCTATAGAGAAATTTTATGAAATGTTACCTGGGCAATGTAGCATTTGTTTTGTATAAAACAAATATATGTATATATGTGTGTGTATACATTTCAATTCTTTTTGAGGAAATAATTAAATATTTATTTTTATGCTATTATTCACTATGTGCTTGAAATATTCAGATGTGCTTGGATTTTGCTTCATATAAACCTTGCATCATATAGTTCCTATAACCGCTTCAAAAACCATCTTCCTGACTATGTTATCTGGATATGCAGAAAAGAATGTCAGAGGAACTGCCCATTCAGCATCAGGACTACACCATTTTCTTGAGAAACACACTGAACTGTGGTGTAAGGAAAGCCTGAAGAATACTTACATAACCTTTATACTAGCATTGCTACTTTAATTAAGGGTGTGCTTCCTAGTGATGTAATTACAGTAATATAACATGCAATGAAGATAGATAAAAGTTATGTGGACATAGCTTATTTTTAGATAAGACAGACAGATGTGTACTCTAGAAACAACTGCACAGCTGGATGCAACTGCTAGATTTGCTATTCCCCTTCCAAATTCTACTTCGCATGTTTCTGTTGATATCACTTATGTTAGTGTTGCTCTGATTTACTTCTATCCAMATGAACTGGGTTAGCAAAATTTATTTATTTAAATTGTCCGAGCCTGTGGACAGACTCATGGACCCACCACTGTTGTTAAGAGATGTCACCACATAGCATAGCCTGCTATTTATCACCACCTCTCAGTCAGAATTGATTTAGGACTTATAAAGTGCTTCCTAAACCAACTTAGTAAAAGCAAACCAAGTGAATTCAGAACTTCTATTCTGTTCTTGAGCTTATCTGACCAGACGAGGTATAGTCTTCCTTATTTTCAGCATCTACAGTTTAGACCTCTATTTTTTTCTACTACAAAATTTCAGTTTCTTTAATGAGTGTATTCTTCTAGATTTTTTTTTTGATTTTCTTTGAAGATAAGTTTAAAAAAGATTTTAATTCAGTTTTGCTTTGTTAAACATTCTAGGAAAACATGAGATTTTGCTATAGAGATAATTAGGGCAAGCGGGAACTTAGATTAAAGTATGCTCTTTAAAGTAATAAGTAATATTCAATGGTTACGAAAATTATATTCAACTATAAGTAAATGATAAGAATAGTACTGGCCAACTCACTTTCACTCTATTAAGAACCTGAATAGAGTTCATATGATAACTTTCAAAATGGCTGAAGGGGTCTATCTTCAGAATTAGAGGAAAAAAGGCAATTTTTGTGAAATATTGATGCTATTTAAGCCCCAAACTGYTTCTGGATGCCACAGTATAGTTCTCAGAAGTGTCATTTTTTGGAATCAGTGTACCAGCTAAGTTAGAAATGAGACTTCTCCAACCTTAGTCTACTTTTAATGTCACATTATATTTAAGTCTTTTTGCAGTGTTTAAACACTTAGATAAATATTTCTCTTCCAGTATCAGGAAGCTTGAACTGGAAGTGCCAAAATATCACAATACAGATTGTTCTTCAGGGATTTTGTCTTGAAAGTTCTATAGGCAAAATAGAAAATCTTAGAAAACCTGTTTTCATGTATTTTCCTGTTATTTTTCAGTGGTCTAAAAATTCAGATACTTCAGATGCTTAATTTTATGTATAATATGAAATGTATTTAAAAAAAATCTAAAAGGCAATATCTTTGTGGTACAGAAGTCTAAGCTGGAATAACATCTTGCAGAAATATTCCTGATTACCACACTGCTACCAGTTATTATGATTAGCTATGATTCACCTTGCTTTGTTTTATTACTATTATAAATATATAATATATATTTATATATATAATCTAWTAAATATAAATATTACTATTATAAACTATTATCATCTTCTGTGATATATAATTACAGTGCAAGCATTTGTCCCTGCATCTTACACTCTTGCATTCTGTATGAAAAAGCTGGAAAGTTGCACTTTATGTTGAGCAATATGCTATGGTATACGAGTGAAGAACATTTATCCTTTGAACTATTAATTAAAGAAGTTGATGTTTCTTTTTTTATAAATTGCAGTTTTGCCAATCTTTAAGTTCTGAAGCAATGATTTGCTAGCCCTAAATCTTTAAATTAGTTCTAACTTCAGATATCTAAAATAATTAATACTCGAATATAATTTGCTTTCCTTTATTTGAATTTTGAAATCAAATAATCATGTTTTCCTTCTAACAATAGAATTAACAGTATTGCTTTATGATGTTTTAAGAGAACGTTGAAGTATAGTTCTTAGGAGGCTGTAAAAACACCACCAAATTTGGATAAACACTAAAAAAATCCATTCCACTCTGGAAGTTAGCCAGAAACGGGTTTGAAATATACAGAAGCCAGCATTAGTTTCTCCCTTGCTTTTTGAATTTAAATGTCAGGAAGCAACCACGTCGTGGGTCAAGAGAACATGAAATCAGGCAGATACATACTTCGGCACCACACTCGGATGTCGCGGACGCCTCTCTCTGACACTACAAGTYGTTGAACAACCCTGGAATGTGCAGACCAAATTGCTCCTTGGCAGAAATAACAACACAATAGTCAGAAAGCTTAATCTTTCCAACAGATTCAGGTCTACCTGTTCCTTTTATCTGTAGCCTTCATCCCTTTAAGCTTTTTTCCTTTCATTCCCTGGAAAAGCCCAAATGCTCTTTTTCTCTGTGGTTCCTGTAAAAAGGAATGTTAGTTTTGTATTACAGACTGAGGCTCGGCTGAACATGTGTAACCTGCAATTTTCAGAGGTTTGCAGCTTAGCTGAATTCCATCGAGAATGTGGATGTCAAAAAGGGTATTCCAGATAGTAGGGAAAACAAGCTGCCAAGTTTAAAATTGTTTCTCCAAGGCATGGACATGCGACAGCTTTCTGCCAAATGACTGTATGATTAACATGAGGAAAGCAGTGTGTTTTTCTCCAGACTCATCCTGAAATTTATCCCTCTCTATCTGTCAAAAACAAAACCAAAAAACAGAAAACAGTCTTARATAGACAAATAGAGAATATTTCAGGGRRRAAAAAAAAAAGATTTAAACGTTTGGTCAAATTTTATAGYGAGTCCCCAAAGCTTACAAAATCTGAAGTAACGTGGATGTGGACAGTTCAGTAATCTCTTCCCCTGAAAACTGGAATTTTAATGGAAGCCTTGGTTTTTTATTATTATTATTTTTCATTTCCTTTCCGTAAATTATTATAACGCTTCTAATGAAAGGAGAAAGTGAAGGAGAAATAGAGAATAGAAAAATATGTAATTTTTGAGTCATCATAATTAACAAAAAGAAGGGAGAATATTATCACATGGCTTTCACTTCATCACAGCCATGTTCATGTACAGCTGTATCTGCTCTTGTTACATAGTCTGGACAATCAGTATGAAAAAAACAAAACCAAAATAAATAAATAAATAAAAGAAAGAAAGAAATATTCCTGTAAATCTTCATCTCATACTTATGCTTTTCTAAAATTTTTCAAATACTTTATTACTGATTAATTTAAAAGCAAAATCAGGCGGGAAAGCGGTGTTGTCAGGTGGTAGGATGAACCCAAGCACTCCAGAGCAGAGTCCATCTCCTTGCTTCTATTCCTGCTCCAAGGAGCAGAACCCGCCCCTTGGGCCCGGTCTCACAGACACCCTCAGAAGCTATCGCTACTTTCAGCTGAGATATCCGTTCAGCTGAACTCTGTTTTGAAGTACTTCCAGAAGGGAGGCTGAACTGGGTGTTGGAGCAAATGCTGATCAAGCTGTCCCAGGACCTGGATCAGGATCCCTGCCACACTGTAGCACTGCGCTTTAGGTCGCTGAGCTAAACACCGGAGGCAGCGCTAATCAGGTCAGGCACGGTGATAAAAGCGCGGAAGTTATGCTTGTTCAGCACATGAACGGTATCTTTCTGTRCAGCAAGGCACAATGCATTATGTTTCATGAAAATCGTTAGCTGGCTGATTAGTCATAAGGTCATCAGTGCTTGAGAGAATTTGCGACCTCYACAGTGCTTCTGGAAGGGTTAGATAGAAGAACTATTATGCTCCAAAAAGTAGAGCTAGGGTTAAAGTTTAGAAAAATGAAGCTCTATGACTTATTAGTGGCAACACACATCTATATTTCCATTAAAAAAGCATTTTGAAGCAAAGAACCCAATTCTTCCTAACTATACAGTTAACTATAAATGTTACAGTCTAAGATATATCATCTGTGGGTGACTCATGTTGGGAAACGATCTACAGTATTGATACTGTATGCATCATAAGGCAAGATTAGAATTATACACTTAGAGRTAATCCTCAGCACAAGACAATATAAATCCTTTATAAGTACTCTTCCTAATTTATAAACCAGTTACTTWAAAAAGAATCAATAAATCACTGTCCCACAAAAATTGTATCTGAAAGGTGGAACAGCTGCACTCCAAAACAGGCTCCGTAGTCCTGTTCTGTTGGTCATCCAGCCTCAGAGAGTACATGGATAACACAGGAAAGGATATAGTTGGATCTTACTAAAATGTACAGTCAAGATACAGTTGAAGTGCACAGCTACCAGTATCAGTTTCTCCTCTTCATGCTTTTATGCACATGAAGTGCTAAAGGTAAATATTCACAATACTACCTCATTAGCTTTCTTAAAGTCTCTCTTTAACATTTTGTTTTATTCTCTTTCTTACAAAAGAACAAAAAGTAAAGGTTATTGTTTATTATTCTGAAATTTTACCTTTCACAAGGACTACAATTATATTATTTCCCTGTCCCTCCATTTATCTTATTCATRTGTTCAGTTGATTATTAAAATAAATTTTAAACCCTTTTGAAGTGCATTTGAAGTGCACTAAGTGCACTAAGTGCACTTTTTTTTTTTTTAATAGGATTGCTTAATGGCTGTCACAATTTTATGCTAATTCACAACTAGAACTCTTATTCTCTATGGTAATAGAATTATTACTATTTTCTTAGAAAATCAGAAGTATCTGTTCAATCAGCTCTGATTCACAAAATCTCACAGCATCTTCTGGCTTGATCCTAAAGACTATGTTCCTATTAGTAAATAGGACAAGGACACAGGGAAGTTCAGGAGACTCCACAAAAAATTTCGCAGTTTAACTAATAGCATTCCCTGCTGGCATAGTTTTGGCTTCTGTGGACTAGCACTCTTCTGTCTAATGTTTAGGCCATTGACTGTTCCCTGTAGGCAGGTTGGACAATGCCACAATATTCTGGTGAGAGAGCTGTGCCTTGCTAGTGATCCCTAATACCAAAGAATAAGTCTTGTTTTATTTAATTTATTGGCAGATGCCAGCAGATCTCCGGATTCCCACATCCCACCATCCACTCACTCTTTCCACATGGAAACCTCAGGAAGTCAATGTTCACGAATGCCTAGTGATAAACTACCTATCTAATGACACATTAGTGAATTATATTATACTTCTAGGATGTTCATTCTAAGTTTCTTGTTTGAACAGTAAGAAAGTCTCAGAACTGGCTGCATGATCCCTTGTAAAAATCATCTATATGTGTCCTAGATTTTCAAAATATTTAATAGATTAGAAAAAAGTAGCTTCTTTAATCATTAAAACTTGCCAAAAATTAAGTAATCCRTTGATATTAACCACACCAAATGAACAAAACTGGAGAATGTGGTACCTTTKAAAGGTTATAATCAAATGAAATAATAATAATAATAATGATAATACCCCCAAAGGATAATAACTAAGCTACACAGTTTTTATTTCTGATTAATTTTCAGTCAGATTAGCACTGGACAGTCTCCTGAACGTTTTCTTTAGTAAAAAAGTATAGAAAACAATTTGGACAAAATTACTCTGTTGAGAGGTAGATAGAATCTTTTTTTAAGCCGRTATTTGAAAGTTGGTAATTACTTAAATTTATATATTTCCATTATTCCACAATATATTTAAGTAAGTCTTATTGTACAATGTAAACAGAAATACCATAYGTTCTGTATCATATTTGCTGTTTGATTGTGGTAGTCATAATCCATACCTTTGGGAAATAATGGCTATAACATTAGCCAGCACTATAGCTTTACAGACTGAAAGAAACCAAATCATTGGCAATTTATTCCTAGGAGAGTCACCATAAAACAAAACAAGGCTTTTTTAATGTTTTCCCTCCTATCTTTTTGCTGCCAGCTGACTGTATGGATATGTKTGAATATATTGTTTTCATTTCTGTGTATTGTAACCCACATGAGAGTTCATAAAGCATGTACATGTTCCTTGTGATTTGGTAAACTCAGTAAATGGTGGAAATATATTAAGTTTGCACATCCCTAGCAGAACTATTAGGGGAAAAGAAACAATGACCCGTACAAGAAGTCAGAACTCAACAGGGATATAAAGTAGATTGATCATAGTAAAATAAACCTTCTAGAAGAAAAATAGTACAGTACTCAACTTTTTGAGGTCTCTAGGAAGCTGCCTAGGTAGTTGAAACTGCACAATAGCTATATCATTGCTGTTACTATTATGTATATAGATACTTAAATAAACTTTGTGACAGAAATATTTTCTCACAGACAGAGTTGCAACAAACTTTTCCCCAAGTATCTGCTACTAGATGAACAAATACCATGTTCTGTGATGTAATCTGTACTTGAGAGACTCTGGTCTCCGTTAAGGTTGAGGGCAGATACATGGGACTTCAGCAGGATCTGAAGCCTATCACCAGGAGAAAAAAAATTGTTGGGATATTAATAAGAGCTTGCATTCCTCACCTCTCTCCCAGTAACAGAATAATAATCTTTGTCATACTGCAACACAGATTATTTTCTATTTATTTTAAGTAAATAAATGAGTTAGTAACACAGTTGTCCCAAATCCTATAGAAAAGCCATAGAAAGTTAAAAGGAGAATGAAATGAATTTTGGAGATACCTAAGTCTTTCTATGGAGTGTGGAGGCAAAAGAAAATAATCTCTTAACTTAAATACCTTTATCAGATGCTTAAAGTTAGGTGTCATTAATTTGCATTCAAATGGTGCTTTAACTCTTTTCAGCTGAGATCTGAGATACAAATCAACATTAGAAACTTGTCTCGTTTTATCATCCACCTTTGCAGTAAATTTCTATTCTTATGACAGGAAATCTGATCCCTTCCTATGGTACATGTAGATTCTTTAATCTCCTGATTCTTTGTCCTGTGGTCAGTTCCACAAGACAACAATTGCATTATGGAAAATAAAATAAAATAAAAATAAAACAACATTTCCTCCTTTACTACATTTTTCCTTTCAAAACTAATCTGGGATATGGATAACAAGATTTTCATATACTCTTATGCCTATTAATTCTTTCTAGGACTCTAAAAGTATCTGTTTAGTAGTAAGCACTAGCTGCAGGAATATAGGTGAGAATTAGACAAGCTGTAGCTTCGCACACTCAGGTTGTGAAATCTAATGTTAGATTTTTTATACAGAAACTTCACTGAGTAGCACTAACTTGTGGAAGTGCTAAGTTCCAAGCAGTTCCTCATGAATTTGGTGTGTAATGTTTGATAGCATTGAAACATCATCAAAATCAACACAAATACAACATTAATGTTTTAACACCGYGGAGAATTTCTATCCTTGTTCAAAAAAACAACAAGTAATAGATTATAGTACTGGACTGAGTTAGATACTGAAGAAATAGTCTGAAGGTATTCTGCACTACATACATTAACGTCACCCAAATTTCTGTCTATTATTGCCAATATATGCCCCTGTCTGTTTAAGCACATTAAATTATTCATCAGTAGTAACTTCAAGAACTTATTAGGATCCGGGTGTTTAATCACCATTTTGGTTTACAGGATTTTGTGAAAATTTGTGATAAAAATGTTCCTAAAAAAATCGTATAAACTATATCATTTTCTGTTGTATAGTTCTTGGGGGGAGATAGAGAGAAGTTTTCTGCTCTTTTTAATGCTTTTGTTTCTGTAAAAAAAAAAAAAGTATCTTGTGAAGATATAAAAATCACAAAACTTTGCCACTTTCTCATTCTATGCCTACCACCTAAAGAATTATTTTTTGTGCCAACATGAAAGTCACATCTGCCCCTTTCACTATCTTAGAAATTTACACTGTCCCTCTAGTGCCTTGTCAATTAATCTGGAAGATATYGGACAGTGGCGGGCTTAAATGAAGTGGATCGAGTGTGAATTGCTTAGGAAATGGAGAGTGTGGCCCAAACCATTTAGTAGTTCCTATGTTATCATATAAAAGGTTGTAATATCATTTTCCAGACCTGGATTTGTAGTGTCTAATGAGGAACTCTGATCTTTATTGTTCGTTGTTCTGCAATGTGAATTCTTAGCTATATTGTGTCATTTGCTTTGCTGATTCCTTTCAGTCCTCTTGTCAAACACTCAGAGTGAGTTAGATTAGCAGACATAGTTAAGCCCACCTGTAAACTCCTGTGAAGATTTATACATCGTAAGAGATTAACATAGGAAAACCTGTATCTTCTCTTGGGAGAGGTAAATCCCAGGCATACACTGAGTGTATTTCATGCAGACATATTTTGCTCTTTCACCATATTAAAGAATGAATAGTTTCCAATGACCCTAAATTTTACATGRTTAAAACCTTACCACTCTATTTTCYTTGAGAAGAATTTTATTTTAAAGAGACTCAGTGTCAGTTCTCTTTAATTCACGCAGTAAGGCAGCAGATAGTTGATAACCAAAGTGGCACTCCAGAATAGTCAAGCTCTGTTTAAGTAACGAWCAAAGTTTTGCCTAAGTTCTTTTTCTTGGAGTCTTTACATTTCTAAGAGGCGTCTTTATGGTTTGCATCCATAAATATTAATCCAAATGCCATAAATAATTTGTGTTGCATGTTGTTTAGGAGAACTAAATCTTAGCACTGAGGGACAGCAGAGTGCTATAGCGCCATCATGYAAATAATACAGGATATACTTCTATTACTGCTGCATATAAGGCTCAAGGATGGTACCAAAAGTAAGTGAGCAATGGTTAGCTGATCCTTGATCAGCACTCTTCAACAAGACACAACTCTGAGTGGTGTCTCTTATAAAGTTTACAGAACTAAACAAAATTTCCAGGAGAAAATCAACATAGATGGCATGAAATTAGAGATGTCTAAGTCAAACAAAGCTTTGAGATACCARAGGCAGCACAGAGAAGAAATGCAACCAGTCTAGCTATGTTGATCTGTTGTTTTTCTGCAAATCTTTGGTCAATAATACTGCAATTAGCATCAAAGTAGGGAAGCGAGAAGGGAGAAAGAAAGATGCGATGTCTCTCTATTTTTATATTTGTGTGTGTGYGTGTGCATGTGTGTATCCTTCAGATGAGAATATTCTTAGTCAGCATCAAGTATAAGAACAGTATTTTATTATTGATGATGA
Source organism: Rhea americana (assembly GCF_003343005.1). NCBI lineage: Eukaryota > Metazoa > Chordata > Aves > Rheiformes > Rheidae > Rhea > Rhea americana. The sequence goes on from NW_028186423.1 coordinate 3,711,682, forward strand.
AATGTGACAAGCTCTTAATGGCTGTCTTTGAATTTTCCGATTGGRAGACACATACCTTTCCTTACATTTGACACTGAAAGCTCTTATTCCCATTTAAGCAGGAATCAATTCCATCTTTCCTGGCTTGCAATGATATGCTGTACAGTTTTACTGACTATTAAATCTTCCATATCAGCTCACTGAGTTATAAAACATTTTACAGGAGGTAGCTCTCATTTTTTACTTCTCTTTATTCTTCTCTTTCTAAGCTTACAACACTGCATTTATGAAACATCTCTTTGTTCTTTTTATTTTTTATTTTCCTTTTTTTTTTCCTCCATGTGATATGAATTCTTAGATTGGATCTTCTTTTTCGTAAGATTTCTAGATTTCTAAGAACATTTGTGCTGATTGATCTTTTTTTTTTTTTTCTTCTTCCTTTTTCACTTGCAAGGAGATAAATATGAAAGACTGAAAACTCAGTAAGAATGCAAGTAATCCAAAGAGAGATGTGAAACTTAAAGTTTCATAATCATTGCTATGAATGGTATAGAATAAGATGGATCAAAGACGATTATTTCTTTCTATCCTAAAATGCACGTGATACTGTCAAATATATAAAAGTACCCTCAGGTTTTTATTTTCAATTAAGTAATGTTTGATCTATTTTTTCCTTATTAYAGATAGATCATTCCCAGCTTAGAAAGCTATGCTTTTATTTTCTTTYTTTTTCTTCCCYGTCAGTTCATAATACYTTGCCTTTTTTATTTCAGAAAATTGGGAAGCCAAACAAGTGTACAATTTTTTCATAATATACCTCTATGTATCTGTATCTGTCTATATACGTGTGTGTGTGCGTGCGCACGCGTGTGTGTGTATATATATATATATATTTTTTTTTTCCCTCCAATACCTTTAAATGTATGTAGAGGAAAAATTAGTCTGCTAGATCAGTTAACTATGCCACACTGAAAAGTATTCTCATTCTGTTTTGTGTGTATATCTTTTAGTGAGAAATTATATTAAAAAATACTCTTTGTTTTTATTGATAAAAAGGACAATTATCAACAAATAGAACAAATAGCATYTGAACAGAATAGGATCAATGACATGGTTTAAGTCAATTTATTCATATTTTTGGACAATCCTAAAATTAAACGCAGCTTCAAAATGTCCATATGATTTTTAGATATTTACTTGCCTATAAGAATGTTAATTTCTAGAGAAGTCTCAAATATAATTAAAAATATGTATTTGAAGAATTAGAGTAGTCAAATTGAAAAAAAAATACTGCTATCTTTTAGATTCTTTAATTGATAACATTATAAGTACAAATATAGGTCAAGTATTCTGGAATTTTTATTTAAAATGATTATAGATTAGGATAATATTTTTTAAAGAAATTTGGAATTCATTGAATTTTTATTTATGGTGATATGTTTTACTTCACAGATTATACCATTTTAAAATATATAGGAGTACAACTCCATAAATACCATTTGCATTGCAAAGTTTTTAAACAGCTTTGAATCTTTAAAGTGTAATCTGTTCAGCACTTGAGAATTTAACTTCCAGCAGAATTTTCATACTTATCCTGGGTATTCACCATGTCATTTAGAAATCGTGCTACAACAGTTGGTTCTTCAGGGCATGAAGGGCTATAATCTAGAGTTCATTAAGAATATGGTTCGAGGACTTCAAAACTTAACTCAAGAAAATAACCTCTTCTTTACTTTTATTGCCAGTTTTTCTTTCCCCACCAGCATTTCCTTCGCGTGCACACACATGCACGCTCACGCACACACGCACACGAATGTTCATGCACACGTACACAAACACACAAGCGGTGCCTGGGCAGTCGTGGATCAGTTCCCACAGGAAGCAAAATTGCRACGTGTGGTTTCCACCTTGCAGAATTCCTTCTGTTTAAATCCACTGAAATCAGGTTTTCCTTTGTGGCAAGCGTTAACYTTAGCAGTATTAAAACACAGCCAGRACGAAGAATTGCCAAACAATACCTTTAAAATATTAAGTTCAAATGTAATAATGAAAAAAGGTTATCTGAAACAATAAAAGTCAGAGCTGAACAAAGCGCTGGATTTGGCTTATACTTCCTTAGGAAGTATGGGAATGAAAACCAAAGCTTGTCAAAATGTGGATACAGTTGAAAGGCATTTTAATGAAACTATACCGAGTAAAGTAGAAAATGAACTGTGGCAATGTCGAAAGAAACTGTTCTTGAAACTTGAGATGTGTAACTTAAAAGTTACTTGCTTTTAAAGTTCCATTTTTAAAATGGAACTAGAAACCACATGGAAACCTGCTGCTGCAGGTAATAAAGCAAGCTGGAGATTATAAAGGAAGAATATGTCTGTCAAGTAAAAATTAAGCAAAAGTAGATGGCAATGTCAGATAAATCTCAACTGAGAGCTAAGTGGTACTTTTCATCCATCCAAATTTATAATCTGATCTAGATTTATCAAAAAACTATTGTGTATATGAAATTTATAATTGTTATTTATTAAATTGTTGCTTTTTTAGACTTATCCCTCTAAAAATATATACTCAAAATTAATTTAAGCAGCAAGTTTGCACAAAAAAATCAAATATCAAACAAAACATGAGCCACTTTTATTGCTAAAATCAGAATCACTTTCAAAACTAGGCAAGCATTTTCACACTATTCTGAATGATGGAAAAAAGATGAGAACAACAATTCTTCCGACATCACCTTGAGGAAGAGCTCAAATAAGGCATTCTTTAAAATTCTTTTTTTTATTYGCCAATTGCCTAATTTGTATATTAATTAATTAAGTATCAACAGTATATATCATTCACTATGAACTCATGGAACCATATTTCAATAACTTAAAGTTAATTTTATTGCCACTTATACCAAAGTGACATTAAGTCATAATAGTATCCAACACATGTGTATACAAAATTACAAGACCAATRCAACTATCTTTATAAAATTTCCTGTCATTAGGACATTCCAGTCCTAACAAGTATATCCATCACACATTTGTCCCACTGCTTCTTAAGCAAAAGKCCTAAACATTTTCTGGGCCAAGAGTAAAAACATTCTTTCTTTTACGTTTGCCATTACTTATTCTCAATTAGTATCCACATTACTATCCCAAATTCTTTCCTCACTAATGTTATTAAGTTACAAATACACAAAGGACTCTTCTGCCTATATAATGGTATTTCCAAGTTGCACTCTTATTCTTTACAGTGGAGCATGGCACAATGCAAAAAAGAAAACTGCCATCCTCTAAATTACCAATGCAATTATTTTCACACCTAAATTTTTTTTGGAGACCTTTCTTGGGTACTACCAATTTGGAACAAGTTTTTAGCTAGCTGAATGCAGTGAGAGTATAGACTGTGTTATGGCTGAAGATGCAGAAATAAAGTCATTAGCATATAGATGCAATAAATTTTGCATCAAGGGCAAATCAGCTTTCAGATGGCTGTTTTACTCTGTTAAAACATTCTCCCCAGGATCCAGATTACTCAATATTCTTGACACTTAATCAAGGTTGGCCAGCATACCGAGAGCAAGCCTAAGTGAAATATGTATCCCAGCAATATTTTAGCTTAACACTACCTTCTGCTWCCTTCAGCTTTTCAATCTCTCAGCGTTTGCAGGTTGCAGACAGTATTTGATCACTTTTAGCATATTTCCATATTCTATTTTTTTTCAAATGRTTTCATAGTAAATTAAATATGGTATAGTATTAGGTCCAACCAGAATATCGAAGAAACTAGCACAACCTGTCAAGAAATCATAATTTGAAAAAAAAACAAAATAAAAGAAGTTCTTGTGTATCATTGTGTGGAAATAAATCTCTTTGAATTAAAATTAAAAAAAGAAGAAAAAGATGAAAAGATACGATTTTCRTAGCACAAAGTAAAAGACAATCCGACTGCTACCATATAGAAAATGTCAGATCATAGCAGAAAATAGTAATCAAACTAGAGGTTCACTGAGCAACATGTTCAAGTTTTACCTAGAATTAATGCTACACAGAGACATTATTCATATTATTTTTTTTATTGCACTATGAATAAAAACTATGAATACAAGGCCATGGGCATATAGTTCTGAGATTTCCAAGATGGTGGTATAATTATGCTTACAYAGTGAAGAGTTGTTTAAAGAAGATAAAACAGTTCCCTACCTCAGTGCTGGGAAATTCCTACTTTGTTCATGTGGGATTAATTAGCTCAGCATATTCTGCTTCTAATTCTAAAACCRCTGGTGGTGTTGCCTTTAGGATCTCTGCATCAGGACTGTGAAATACAGAAGATTTTTTTTTTAAAGAAAATCTCTTCCCACTGCCTTCAGTAACATTTCATTCGTTCTATCAATGTCTCTATTAAGACAATTTCAGGCATGCTTATGGAGGCAGCTCACTTACTGTCTTTCTTCCAGGTTCTCACTGAAGTCTATGTCCTGTTAACTTTAATTTGCCTCCCWGATATAGAGTATATCTCCACTGTACTATGCTTCTCTGCTTGGTCCTCCAGAAGGAATTAAAATTATAGACAACAGAAGAGAAGTGATTCCATCATTATTCATAGAAATGGAGCTTTAAATTGATATCACATTTTTCAATATCTGAAACTTAACTTTCTCAAAATTTTAATGCTTCCCAGAAAAAGAAAGATATTTATAATTCAAAATATATCTACAGAAGAAAATCATCATAAATTACAGAAGAAAATCAGCATGTTTTTTCTGCTATTTATCCAAAGTCAATAAATACCATGATCAAACTGACTCAAAAAAATTTTAGGTAGTAAAGGCAATGAAAATTTTGAGCTATTTAAGAAGTTTAGGGAAAAGAAAAAAAAAAAACGCAGTTCATAAGAAAATTTCATCCACAACTGAAATATAGTTTCATTTCTTTTATGATTAAATACGGAACTTCCTTAAGCAAAATCTCTATTTACAGTATTACTTTTGTTCTCCTATTCAATGGAAATAGATCTACAGATTGTAGAATTCAACTTCTTCTCAAGGAAGAAGCTCACATTCATTCTTTCCAACAGCACTTTCTTCAAGTGACAGAGGTGGAGGAACATACAAGGAAGGGTGTCCTTCTGGACCTTGTCCTTACCAAYCAAGAAGAACTTGTTAGAGATGTGAAGGTTGGGGRCAGCCTTGGCTGCAGTGGCCACGAGATGGTGGAGTTCAGGATCCGGCAGGAAAGAAGCAAGGTAACAAGCAGGACTGCAACCCTGGACTTCAGGAGAGTGGACTTCGTGCTCTTCCRAGACTTAATTGGTGGAGTCTCATGGATTAAGGCCCTAGAAGGAAGGGGGGATCCAGGARAGCTGSCTAGTATTCAAACATCACTTCCTCCAAGCTCAARAGCAGTGAGTCYCTAYGACTRAAAAGTGCAACAAAAGGGGCAGGAGACCTGCATGGGTGAGCAAGGAGCTCCTGGCCAAACTCAGACAGAAGATGACTTTCATACACAGAATGTGGAAGAGGGGACAGGCTGCTTGGGAGGAGACCTGGATGAGGAAACAGAGTGTATCCTCAGCAAGTTTGCTGATGATCCCAAGCTGGGAGGAGTGGCTGATACACCTGAGGGCTGTGCTGCCATTCAGAGAGACCTGGAGAGCCTGGAGAGGTGGGCAGAGAGGAACCTCCTGAGGTTCAACAAGGGCAAGTGCAGAGTCCTGCACCTAGGGAGAAATAACCCTAGGCACCAGCACAAGCTGGGGGCTGACCTTCTGGAGAGCAGCTCTGCAGAGAAGGACCTGGGAGTGCTGGTGGATGACAAGTTGACCATGAGCCATCAATGTGCCCTTGTGGCCAAGAAGGCCAATGGTCTCCTGGGGTGCMTTGGGAAGAGTGTTGCCAGCAGGTSRAGGGAGGTGATCCTGCCCCTCTCCTCAGCCCTGGGGAGGCCTCMTCTSRAGTKCTGTGTSCAGTTCTGGGTTCCCCAGGAYAAGAGAGASATGGAGCTACTGGAGAGAGTYCAGCGTAGGGCTACRAAGATGATCMGAGGGCTGGAGCACCTGCCCTRYGAGGAACGGCTGCGAGAGCTGGGCCTCTTCAGCCTGGGGAAGAGAAGACTGAGGGGGGATCTTACCAATGTGTACAAGTACCTGAAAGGAGGGTGTCAAGGGCATGGGGCCAAACTCTTTTCAGTTGCCCCGTGTGACAGGACAAGAGGCAATGGGCAGAAATTGAAGCACAGGAAGTTCYRCYTGARSGTGAGGGGRAATTTCTTCCCTGTGCGAGTGACGGAGCACTGGCACAGGTTGCCCAGAGAGGTTGTGGAGTCTCCTTCTGTGGAGATCTTCAAGGCCCACCTGGATGCAACCTTGTCTACCATGCTGTAGGTGACCCTGCTTGAGCAGGGAGGTTGGACTAGATGATCTCCAGAGGTCCCTTGCAACCTCAGCTGTTCTGTGATTCTGTGATTCAGATCTTCCATTTTTCAGCCATKAGGTAACAGAAAGATGAATTAAGGTAGGAGACAGGAATTTAAGATCTAGGACATAAAAAGAAGTGCAGAAAGTSTTAGCATCATTAGGGTTAAAATTGAGCTCACGATAATGGCTAAATGCATGCTTCTTTCTGTCTTAATATTTTTTTTACAAATACACATGCAAAAATCCATCTTCACACTCTATAAGCACCTGAGTATATACATTTTGATTTGACTGGAGTGTAAAGTTTATGACTTGACTTTAGATTTTAAGTTTCTGAACTCTGAGATTATATATTTTTCCCTCTTCATATGAGTTTTCATTTAGTCAATTTGCTAAGCTAGCTTTACAAAGGAAAAGTAAACAAACAAAAATGCTCCCCCAAAGCAGTACTCAGTGCACAAACGATGATTTCTGTAAATAGGAGGAAATTAAAAATAAAAATAAAGAAAAAAACACCCAAACTTTTTTTTGAAATAATCTAGTTGCATTAAAATAGTCATTAAAGGTAGGAACCATAACATAGCTATCAAAAATACTTCCTCACAGAAGTGCCAATATTTATTAAAAATCTTTACTGTGGCTACAGATAGTTGAAATCTTCAGACATGGTGGTTTGCACATAATTAAAAAAAATTTAAAAAATCAATAGATTTTGGAGTAGAGAAGAGCCAAACATCACATTCCTCGAAAGTCTTATAGTTACRCCATTAGGGGACAAATCTATCATCCATATCTCTGTTGAGATAGTGCCAAGCGTTATCTTTTAGGTCTTTTATCATTTAATGGAATCTATAGCCCAGAGTTAAGTACCTAGGATCCCTGGACAAATCATAAGTGCTAGTGATTAAGGCTAGTTTCCAGAAAAAAYTAACATGACGAGCAGTGGCATCACCTAAAGTAGACTGTAAGAGAGTATTGAGAAAGAGGAATGGGGAGATATTATTGCAACACGGCCAACCTCCCTGCCCACCTTAGGGAATCAAATGTCATATTCTGGACATCTTTCTGCTGGAACTCAGCATTTACATCAGTCTACATCATTATTGGTTCAGCTGTCAAATCACAGTCATCTATCTAGTGTCATATGAGGTACCGAGGGTACCTAGAAGGGTACAGGGCACAGGGCTGGCAGACAGGCAGATAGACAGGAGACCTTCTGATCAGAAAAATATTCTCTAGCATCTGCAACGGAGTATACCTCTAGACTGGGGCCCTTCAATGATGGTACGGACACTCAGCTCCGGAGTATAAGCACTCTAATGACTAAATGTAGACGATTACATGTACATTTTGGGTCTAGCCTGTTAAGCTGCCCCAATGAGAGTGTTCAGTAAAATCTAGAGAGCTGYTCAGCTTATTTAAAATAAACTGTTGTATCTGACCATCTCACTAGCTTAAACAGCCAGCCCACATGCAGGAATCTCTAACGGCTGCAATTTGTAGTTGACCTTAAGAAGGTCCAGCAATACAATTCAATTATGCAGTATAAGTGTCTAGCATTATTCTGGAGATATCAAAAAATCTGCCTGGCCTACAGCTTTCTCTACAGAAATATGTTTTCCTCTACATCCTGTGTCATGCAGCCCTGTGCTGTGCAGACACTCTAAATTCCCTGTAGCCTTTCAAATAGTATAGTTGAATCCTACCATATTTAGCCATTAATAAGCATGAGATTAATCTCGTGGCTCTGATTTATTCATTCCATACAAAATATCATTAATAGGACAAAGGACGTGACTGCATCAGGCAAAAACTAAAACCAGCTTTTCAAAAATATGGGATAAGTTCTGTGAAAGCAGGCAATCCTACTTCCACTTCAAATATTGCACAAGAAAAAGCAAAACAAACCTACTTCACATATTCTGTGTTATTTATATCAGCTGCCTGCTCATATTGTTAGACTTGAGCAACTTTGGGAATGAACTATTGGCACAACAAAGGCTAGCGTGGTGCAAACACAAGTTCCTGCATATTTTAAATTGCTCTTATGGTAACAAAACTAAGTAACAAAACAGATTTTGACACCCACGCAGCAGTCAGGTTGTGTCCTTAACCCATATTGCCAGCGACAGTGTATTCCAGTAAATTAATGTGCCTAGGAGCACGCGTGGCCTTCCAGACTGACTGGCACAAAATAGCCAAATCTACTCCGTGAAAACGTTCTATGCCCTTGACAGAGCAGCTACATGCAAACTGTCTCTGGGGTATAGCTCCTTCAAACTTTCTAACTCTCCAACCACKCCAGGGATTTGTTTGGAAGAACGCTCGTTGGCATGAGTTAGAACCAAGCCTGGGACTGTTCTAACAACTCAACATTATAAGGAACAGCACTCCAGTTCCCAGGAACATTTCCAAGCGTTGTTTAATTTACTAGATGTCACCACGTAGCCATCAAAACTAGTCCAAAAAAATGAATAGTATTAAAACATATTACATTACTATCTAATGTAAGAGACCAACTTTTCAGCCAAGAGAACTGAAAGAGAAATAACAGCATTTTGATGCAAATGCCACCTTCACTCCCTCTGATCTGCAAAGAAATGGAAATAAAAATAACAGCACTAGTATTACTGTAGAAAACGCTTAGCTCTTCTCAACATGGAAATGTAGGGGCTGTTTGAACTTAGACAGAAAATGCTGTCATTTCTCAGAAGAGCAGATTAGTAACTACCTGTTATCAGCACACCATTAATCTGCAAAGAAGATTTCATAGATACCTGCTAAGCTTATCAGTAAACAAACAAAGAAAACAATCAAATAAACAAAAAAACAAGAGATGAGATCGTTATTATAAGCAACGATTCAACAGAGCTATCTGTAAACAATGTTTTTTTCTTAAAAAAGGGAAAAAAACACGTTCTATGAATTTTTCAGAATATTTAAATATGCTATATTCAGCGCCTGCAACCTGTCTATTTTCTGGCTTAATTAGCTTTAAAGATAGATTTTTGGACATATTTCCTCCATGCTGATCAAAGTTTATAGTTTAAAATAATATTTCTGAGAGAGACATCCTTTTTTTTTAGAGAGATTGTCCTTCTTCATGGTGATTTTACTCCTAAGCAAAGCCCAGCCTTTCAATCTTTTCCTTGTATTCAATGGCAAAATTCTCTGTATAATCACAGCTAGCACTCCTGATATTATTTCTTCCATGTAAATCTTTCCCTCTTCTCTCTTTCTTTTTTCCTTTTCTTTTTCTTTTTGTTGTTKTTGCTGTTGTTTTTTGAACTGAGTGGTAAGAATTTTATACTGTAGTCACTCAACTAAGAAATATTCAACGTAACTCTTGGCATTGCTTTTTGGACAATTATAGCAACAAYTTAAAAGTTTAACTTTTCTCACTGGGAGGTAACTGACCAAAAAGGTCAGTAGGTGCTGTCTACAGTAGCAGCAGACCCAATGTCRATCCAAAGATCCTAAATACCAAAATATTCCAGTTCTGGAATTACAGATTAAGGATCAACTCCTCCTATCAGTTACTGTAGCAAACAGAGCGACTTTGCAGAAGACAATGGAATTATACCGGCCTGGAGGCACTGTGAGTTTGGTCCTGGGTAGATCTCTAAAATCAAATAAATGACTTCTATAATCTTAGCAAGTCAGCTCTTATTTTTTTCCYATCTGTAGCAGGAGAAACTTGGGCACCTCTCTCAATTCTGATATTGTTAATCAAAAAGTATCATATAAACAATGAATTCTTTCAGGTTATCAGTGAAAAGTAGTATGAAAAGAATGGATCTATACTGTGATTTTTATAATTTATATTTAGACATCAATAAATTCTACAGGTCTTTAAAAATTACCRTGTTTATTTCTGTTCTGCAATCTTGACAATTAACCAATTTAGTTAGAAARCACTAACATTCTAAACAATCTGCAACAAATAAACATTTTTTTCTTTTCTGTTGGAAATTCTGTTTTCTTTTATTAGATCTATAAGAAGTATTATTTTCAGTATTAGTATTTAATGATATTTAATGACAATTTTCAAATAATGAGGATTGTGTGAGTGGAATTACATTCTATATTTCATGCCTTTTTCTGTTATTTCTTTTTCTGATTATAAGTATGTCTAATTGCCACACTTATTACATATTGATGTTATTGATCATCTAACTACGTTAGATAAAACAACTTAGCRACCTATTCTGCAAGTAAATGTACAGTTCTGGAGCTATTTACTGTACTGTAGTGTCTACACTTTATTTTGGACCATTATTTTTTTTTATTGTCAATTCTAGAAGGATATGAAAACTACTCAGAAGCTAGAAAAAAAGGTATTTACAACATAGATGTATACACCTGAGTTAGATGCTTTGGACAACATCAACAGATATACATAAGATCTTCTAAGATACTGTTTCTCACTTTTTAATATAAACTTTAGAATAAATCAGATAAAACATGACTTAAGCATTCCAATTTCTTTACACAGAATATAATGAGACATAGTTGCATACATAAACATCTGGTTGTACAGGATGATATTTAAGGTATGATGTGATTCTCAGCTTTTCTTATTGGTTAAACTAAGCTATTGCTTTCTAATACATATTTCTTCTCCTTCCTAATTTTCCTTTCACATAATTCTGAACATTATAGGAAGCAATCTATCTATTCTAACAGGAGTGTCATGTACTTATATCCATGCTGTGACAATTCTATTCAATTTACATTATCTTTAGAAAAAAAAAAAAAAAAAAAAAAAAAAAAAAAAAAAAAAGTATATTGGGCAGGTCTAGGCAGTTCTGGTAGTAGATCAGTTAAACAAAACCTCCATAATACTACTAAAAGCTAAAGCAAATTCCCATGTTATCATTAAGTAGATTAAAATATGGACTCATAACCTTTCAATTTATTATTTCGTGTATAACCCATTGCAAGAGAATTGCTTATCGAGAGAAAATACATATAGTAAAGTGCTAGTTCTATAAAGACTTAGCTCACTACTTCAAATGATGTTGAAAGATAAGATCTACCATTCTCCAGCAGTACATAGAAATCTACTCCACTCAGATCAGCAGTCTATCTGACCATCCTTTTATGACGTACATCCATATGTCATATGAAATGAACGTACATCCATAATTTTAATTTCTATTTGAACAAATTAAAACTTAAATTTTGAGCCTATACTATGATCTTTGGCACCAGCTCTGACTCCATTTATTTATTTATTTATTTATTATTTATTTATTAAGTGTTATTGCCTGAGAATTTCCTTGATGGGTTCTTTTCTTTCCTTTATAAGGAGAAGGAATGATTACTAATTCTGAATTCACCTTTTCCACGCTATTCTTAATTTTGCACATGTCTGAAGTGTGACTTTCCTTGCCTCAGTACACAACTTTAGGGACAAAAACTTCACATTTCTCATTGTATTAAAATGATAGGCATATTAAGTAAATTTCTGACATTGACGTTTTTACTGTRTGTAGTAAAATAGCATAAGGAAACTCTATCATACTATTTTAACTCCGTAAAGGGAATTAACATTACACTAAAAGTCTGTAAGAAACTATATCATAATTACCAGAACATGCCTACATTTTCAGCAAGTAGGAGTTTCCTTTAACTAGAAAGGCTTTTACATTTTAAAATAACTGAAATATAGAAATAATTAAGAATAGACAGAATTCTCTTTTTTTTGAGTTTAGCTCTCTTTTGTTTAAAAATGCATTTCTCTCTTCTGGAGCAAAAGAACATTGCCTCCCTGCCCCAGTCTTTCATCCACCCTCCATTCTCAAGGTACTTCCCATAGATTCTTTCCCAAGTGTGTCAATTAGATGTTCAGTTTTAGGCCCCTTCTTCCAGAAAAAAATATATATATATATATATGTATATATATATAGAGAGAGATATATGGGGGGGGAGAGAGAGAGAGAGAGAAACAAAAAAAGTTCTTACAAATCAAAGTCTGTAGGGCATTTTTGAAAAAAAGAGTCCATTTGGGATTCCAAAAATCATCCAGTCAGGAGATAGTGGAAGGAATGTTGCTCACAATTAGGAACATCTATAGAAAGCATGTTGTGGACATATTCTGGAATTATCTGCCTTAAATGCTTGTTGCTTCAGTGATGGTTTATTTCTCCTCATATTCCATCTCCTGGATTTCTCAGCCATAAACCCAGATCTCATGTCCTCTCTTCATCCCAGGTAGCTGTACATACACATGTAATTCATATTCCAGTTAAATGTATTGAAAGAAAAATAAATAAATAAATAAAAAGGCATTTGAAAACAAACTAGACTTCTAGACCAGCTGGATGGAAGAATCTGCCCCGGTGACTCCCAGTGACTCCATCTCTTCCCATTATCCACTTTTTCCATCTCATTCTCTGAAAACTGCACACAATTCTAAAGCAGGAAGAAGGGAATAAGAGTCCTAATTCCTCATGAAATATCTATACCTCTTTATCCTGTTTGTATATGTTGTGAGGTAGAATGCAATGCACTTAGAAGTAGAAAGCTTAATGGAGATATTTTGGGATATTTTAAACCATTATTATAGCAAACTAAGTAAAGTTTGCAGAAATTATTTTCACGATTCACTTCTACCAAAAAATGTAAATTATTTTACCGTAGTTGATTGACCTTGTCTTATAGTGTCACAAAGAGCAGGAGACTTCACTTCAGGTGGAGAACATTCTCATGAACAACCAAGAAAGCAAAACACAGCAATGAAAAGAGAATGAGGCAAAGGATTGRCATACTGTAACGATACTTGAGAAATTTAAACATTAAGTGTGCATAAATGAATAACTAGAATCAAGTAGCACAAAGCACTTTCAATAGGAATAATAATACATATAAATTAGGAGGGGACAAGATTATTCTGTTAAGAACAGCTGATAACTGCATGTCAAAAGAAAGGAAAGCAACACAATCCAATCACTTTTCATCTTGTCTAACAAAACAGAAGTACATATGCATTTAATTCAGGGTTCCTTCTTCTATAAGAAAGGAATGAAAATACGGGCATACCACGGCATAATTTTCAGGCCTTTGCGTGARGCTAGTAACAACAATTACACGCAGTGTAATTTTGAGGACAACATACCATGTTTAGACTAACAYATATATTTAGACAATTAGCTTGGTAGGTCTTCAATTCCATTAGAGCTTCWTTTTGGTGGGGCTCCTCAGAGCAGTCTGTTATTCCATCCTCTTCGCAAAACCAAGGTTAAGTTTCCAGACARCTTTTTGGATATGTAGTCATAGTTGATATGGTTTGAAGTTTGGGAAAGGTTCAGCTTTACTTGARAAGAGAGAGACGAGTTAGACAGAACACTACAAACTACCTTCCAGTTTGGTACACTAGTGTAAATGCAGAGGAAAAATGGTGAGGATTCTTATCCTACAACAGCATGAGTGTGCAAGTATCCATTTATGAATTCCTGCTGGCCCAAATAAATTAACTTACTTTGGTATTTTACTCCAGACTCTTTTACTTCTCTGAGGAATGTATACAACAAAAGATGGAAACATTTTAAAAGTGTAATTTAATYCACAGAAAAATTTTCTGAAACATTTTGACAATGAAACTTTGTAAAATATGGAGGATGCAAGAATTATGCCTAACTGCGCACAGACATGAATTTCATTATATTAATGAAAATTAGCTAGTTGTTTGAAATGGTCTGAATCACTGCTACAAAAGCACAGCCATCTTTCTGCTTGAAAATCCAAAAAGAAAATGAAAATACAACTTGCACATATATTTGGCTTTTTTTGTCAAAATAATGAATTAAGTTATCCTGTAAATCTAAGATGTTGCCTTACTTGCCTGAATAAATGAAAGTTACTGCAAATATAGACTCTAAGAGAAAGTATATTGAATCCATTTATACAGATAATGCAATAGTTTTCCAATAAACAAGATATCACATTTCAATTATTTCTAATAAGATGACAGATTGAGAGTCTATTCAATTACCAACAGGTTTCAGTTTCACAGGTCATATTTGATGCTGATTGCATCATATATTTCTATAAATTTTATTATTCTTTTGCACTGACTAGTATATTTTCCTTATGTAATGTAGGTAATCTCTCTGATGTGTTTTTCCGTTCTTTTWAAACTTTTTTCAATTATGTATTTTTCTTCAATTAATTTGAAAATTTAAAAAATAGGAAAATTGAAAATTAAACTGCTGACCAGTATGCATGCTATGTCAACTACAATTCAGTAAATGAATGACATTAAAAAAATAAAATAGTAGAGAATAAAGCACTAAGTGATAAGTAATCAGTGAGCAAATCTATAGTTAGAAAAAAAAATCACAAATTACTGTATCCAGGATCAAGGTTACAGTGAACAAGGTAAAGATGATGATGGATTATATCATTAAAGAAATAGTGTATAAATCCAGCAAAGTGATATAACTATTTTTGTATACTGCACTATTTACATGTCACGTTTAGTAGTGTATATAATGCTGGTTATCATATCAAAGCAAGAAATACAGTAGCTACCCTTGAAAGTGGCAGGTATTAAAGATTTATAACAGAGATTGAATAAAGTGGATCTTTTTGATAGAGAAAATGTCCTAAATGCAGTTATTAAGATTATGAAGTAGAACGATGAAAAAGATCCCCAAAACTTTAGATATCATTGAAAATGCAGGTATGTATGGGTATATAAATACATTTATATATGACCATAAAATATAGATGATTTTACTATTTACCGACTCCAGTCTCATCTCTAGTGCTTTACACTGTTCTTCAACCTCAATTCAGCCTTAAAAACTTTACTCAACCCTTGATCCATACTAGCCCAAAACAAAAACGAATAAATCTGTTAGAATAGAAGTCTTACATTTGGATAAATGTTTCATTTGCTGCCTTTCCTTTTTTGTCTCTAATAGCATATTTTCTGCATAGTGATACCTTATAAGGAGCCAGAGGAGTAATGAGTAAAATCAAGAATTCCTTTAACATCATGGAAGTAATATATTCAGCAACATGACAATATGCCAAGTAACATTACTTATTTAGCGAACTGATGAACTTATCAAATTAATATATAATATATATTATTTAATTAGATCATAGTTTCAAAATGACATTAGATAAGTATATGTAKATGTGTATATATATGTGTGTGTGTAAGTATTATTTTATTAACATTAAAAAAAAGTCTTGTGCAGGATCAGAGAATTCAGGATTAAAATGTTGTATTTGAGAAGGGATTTCTGGGTGAGTAAKTGGGTGAAGTTCTCTGTTTACACAGCAAATCTGTTAATGAAGTGAAAATTAAGGGATTAAATTAAATTTTACTTCTGCACTTCTTTTTTGGTGAGACCAGATCAGAGCACATAACACTTATCAAATAAATAACTATTTTATTTTCAACCTCAAGCTTCCATTTTCAAAACTCTGGAGATTMTTAGGACTTTGAGATTCTTTCTAATGTTGAACACTTTAGAGCTTTTTAAAAACTATATGTATTACGGTGCTATACAACTAAATAATAAATGAGATTTTTTTTAAGAAAAAAAAAGGAATATGAAGTASCTATTTTAGAAAGCTTAATTTTTTATATAAAATGGAAAATTCAGTAAAATAAAGCATGAAAAGTGAGATATAGAACTTCTCCTAGGTTATGAAAAGGGAGTAGATTCTTGTCCTCATTATTCCTCACTGCTAGGACTGAAAAGGGCTTAGCCAATATCCCGAGTGGTAAAACGATGCAGAAGGCATCCTTGAATAGACAGCTGTTGAATCAATCAAAGCCTCAYGTCTCACCAGTAATGAGATTATTGTCTAGAATTAAATCTCTTCTTCTTCTTTTTAAAGGGAAAATAGTCCACTTCCTTACAGACACCTCTGTCTTCGTTTTCTCGCTCGTAGCATAATCATGGGGTTGGTTGGATGAGGTTAAGTGCTGACACGACCTTGTTCCCCTAGAGAGTCCTATTTGGGAGTCAGGGAACTGACAGCTTCTTATCTCTGAGCTTCTGACCCTTCTGAAAGCACAGCGTGTTGCTGAAACGAGAGTGCGTTCCCACCTCACACCACCTTCAAGCATTCTTTATAGATAAAGGTGGTCTGCCGCAAAATCTTGAACATCAGTACCAGACCCAGCTTCTCCCACATCTCTCCTCAGGAGCAGCACCGGGAAACATAAGTGGAAAAGCTGTGCGTATTTATCAAATTGTGATAAAAAGAGCACACTGGGAAATGGAAGAAAAGGCTGGCCTATGGCTACTGGGCAGTATTAGAAGAAAAATAAAAAAATAGTAGGATTATATATATATTTTCTTGTAGAATTTTAGTTTAGCTGTTTGGCTGGATTTACCTGGGAAAAAAAAACAAAATGATAAGGTGACATGGGAACTGTAAGAAATTTTCTGAGGTGGAAGGACAAAGTATATTTAATTGCCATAAGTACACTACTTCTTTTAGCTATCAACCAGCATTTAATTACAAATTTCTAAAATATGCAAACTATACATGGGTTCTCGGAGGCGTAATTAAAAAGATCACACGGAATGTTTAGATACTAATATCTACCTTTAAATTGGTTTGTTTTGCTATCTGTTACTTTTGAGTTAAAGGGAAGTAACCCTACTATAAGCAATATATATACAACAGGAATCTATATTCTCGTCTTTAAACTGAAAGGCATGTATGAWATTTCTCTGTTTGCACATAGTGGTAGGTATTCGAAATTGTCCTACCTACTCCTCTGTTATATTTGAAAGTAGCAAAAGACAAACCTTGTTTCAATGATCCTCTAACAAATTTATGAGGGATTTTAACTTTTCATTCTTCACTTTTACAGATCCCTATATAGTGAACAAATACCTTCCATACATGTAGTACCTGTTTTCTACATCCRTATCTTTGCCCACTTACAGAGTACTTTCGTCAGAATCACTACTATAAAATAAGGAGCTTTTCCCTTTCAGTGCCTAACCTAGAAAGAGATTTCAGAATCRGAAAACACTTGCTGTAGGAAGAAGACACCTTGCCAGAAGATACATCAGGAGACACTACTGTAATGGAAGTTACTTTAAGTCTTATTATTGCAATAAATTTCTGCTCTGCTTCCCAAGTGAGTGCTTTGTTCCTGAATATTCCTCCCAGTTCTCTTTTATTCAGAGAACAACAGAAATGAATAAGTCAACTGAAGATCCTAAACCGACAAGCTTAGTCATTGATGCTAACCTTTACGAACCCTGTAGACTCCTGCTTAAATAACAGCTCCTTAAGGAGACATGAGACAAAGTTACGATCCCTTTTAAGAGGGACTATTTACTACAGGCGGTGGAGAGGGAAAGTATTTTTCTTCCATGTTTGGGAATGTCTCGTGCAACACTTTTTCTAGCAGAAAAATAAACACATTCATTATTTTTATTATCAAATGTTTCAACATAGATTGCTAGTGATAGGCTTCTAAATCTGAATACAGAAAGCAAATAAAATTACCTTCAGCTTTCATGTATTTTTTTAAATCATAACTATTGCAAGATGAAATGATTTCTAGATTTCTAGACTTATATGACTATTTATAGGTATCATATGTCTAGCTTTCAGGCACACAGGTTTAAACATTTTGCCAATCAGTCCATCACAGATATTCTTCATTCGTGGTTTCTCATAGACTTGCAGCTTTTCATATGTGCAACTTTTGCCATCAGATGTAATTGCAAGAACCATTCTTTAATGATAAATACAATATAGTCACTATACCTAAGTCTAGAATTTTACAGTTRTAGTATAAAACTATACTTAAATCTATCAAGCAACATTTAATCTTTAAAGTCGATGAGAGGAATTTCATTCTTGCCATTAATATTTACCTCTAAAGTTATAAATTATTGTTATTTCTTCAGTTTTTGGAAGGAACTTTTTTTTCTTAATGGGAAACTATAGATGCTCAGTACAGGAGCATTGGACATTTGCATTAACTGAGGTTTTGATAGGACTGTCAAGGACAGTCATACAAATATATTCATGAGTTAGAAACATAAACTTCTGAAGCTATACCTTAAATTCAAAATCACTGCCCTGGAGATTAATAATCCACAGTAATCCACATCTTCTGTCTACACATATGAACCCAACTCCCAGTTGTATGTCCCAGTCAGCTATTAAAAATTTCTTGTTCAGCAGTATCTTCATTTGAGTCAATGGCCATTTTCATCTTAGACTCTCGAAGTGTGGAGGGAGAGATGTCCTTCCCTCTTTCCTCAGTCAGGGAGAGACAACACTGGTCTAGGGTTGTATTATCTTCCTGTGCATATCTACAAATACTTTCTCAGATGATCAAAATGTTCTTACATTTATCACTCTTCCATCGAAACTTATTTTTTCAGACTTTCTCATACTCTTTCTCTATTTGCATGCAGACCTATTGATCTAGAAGGAGTTTGTCTGAGGATGAACAAGCTACCTGAGTCTTTGGAGTATCTTTGGACCTAACAAATCTCTTCTGCCATATATATAATATAATATTATTATATATAATATATTATATATATAATTTCATATATGTGATCATTAAAAAAACTTATTTACAGTCCTCTATCTTTATGCAACCCTTCAACAGTAAATTAAGATTTTTCTTATGGTAAAGTTTCTTTTTTTTTTTTTTTTTTTTTTTTTTTTTTTTTTCTTTTTTTTATCCATGACAATAACAAGTCATAACAGAAAGTGTAAGAAAGAATGATTTACAAAAATTTATATTTTGGTAAACCACATAAATATGTTGCTTGCCAAGCTTAGAAAAATGCTATACGATTTAATTCTGATGTCTTTCATATCAAGACAACTCTATTAACTTCAGCAGAAGTTATTTCAGGTCTGTATTAGTCAGGAAACAAAATTGATAAACTCCAATAATTATGATATTTTGTAGAGAAGGAATAGGAAGAATGAAGAAAGAAATCAATGACAATTATGTACCATCTTGTTTGAGGAGATAACTTAGTTCATTACAAGCAACAGCAGAATAAGGTTAAAACAAATAAGTAACTTAACATGAGGATAGAAATTATMGTTGTTGATATTAAAGTTAATAAGTGAATTATTGGAAATGATGCAAAATGTCAGCTGAATTTATGTGCAGTACAGTGTACTAAAAAACCAAGATAACGAACTTTTATAAAATATTTTCACTTTTTWAAAAAAAATCTGAGTACAGATACTGATTTCACATCCTAAGATAAAATAATAATCATCATACAACTCAGCCAAACTCAGTGTAATTGTTGAAATTTAGCTAAGAATCTAGCCATAACCACTGTCAAACAAATAAATATAGATTGATTATTTTTTGAGAGACATTCCTGAGAGAATATTGCAAGAATATTTTGGAAATGTGATGTAAATGCATAAAGTTCCTGAGGGGAAAAAAAAAAGATTCTTTATTGCTATACTCTTTTCTCTGAATGCAGAGTCTCATTTGTGACTCCAAATCTTCTTACGTACTACACTCATTCTCTCTTAATTTCTATACCTCTTGAAACTCTACTTAAAGTTGTAATGCAAAGTAATAGTTGGAGGAGACAGAATTAACACATCTCAAGCAATTATTATTTTTTTCCATTATAATCAGAGGACAATCAAAAAAAAAATTCTTTCACGGAGCATCACTGTACACTACCATTTGTAAACTCCCTGAGGAGACAGGCAGAATGAAGTGTATATTTAGATGAATGTAGACTGAAGTACTTCCTTTCTCAGTATTTCCCATTGGTGTTGCAAGCACAGAGGGGAAATTCATGAGACTGTGCACCGAACTTCATGYAGAAATTTAAAAGTTTTCAAAGAATGCCAGAGCGGCTAGAGATTTGAGTAAAACTTGAGAAATTCAACRTAAACTGTATGTATAGACTATCTGTTTTTGATTAAACTACCTGTAGGTATTATTTTTGAAATCAAAAACTCTGGTTGACATAATCTAAGAGTGACATGGATGATAGTTATTTGCYGTTTTAGCTGTCAGAAATATCGAGGCTCACATCCTTGAGACAGTTTTGATAGTCATGATAATAAAGAGTGGAAAAAGATGATGTTTTAAAGCATGCATTATATGTTTACACTTAAGTTTCAAGACTACCTTAAATTTATCTGTGATAATATGGGAGGTCCATGATGCCCATACTACAAAGTTCTCCTAATCAATACAAAGATTATGATGCCATGCGACATTAAAARACACAGACTTACAAACAGCAAGAAATGGAGGGTTACTTCAGAGTTTCTGTTCATGCCAAATATTAGTGTGAGAGTCACAAGGTCCTAGGTGCAGGAGTACAAGTATTGTAAGGCTCTTCTGAAATTGTTTTAGAGGGAATGAACACAAAAGAAATGACCACTGTGAACTTTGCCATAAAGAAATGACTAAAAGTCTAGATAAAATAATTTGAGCTAGAGGTAAGGYATTCTATTAGGAACCTGCAGGGGGTAGGGGAAACCAAAGGAAGTTAAAACCAATAAAATTTCCTGAAGCAAAGGATTTTTTGCTGTAACAGTGTGGAATCCAGCACATATAACTTATCCCTTTTACAGGAGCCCATCAGTCATCAAAAATATGTTTTTGTGCTAGGAAAAGCAGAGCTTTATTTCATAAATTTGAAGACAAAAGAATTTCCTGGAGTGTGCTTCCTAGAGTGGGTCTGGTAGTGTGCATTTCCTAGTGTGTTCCTCAGTGAAACATGTAAGATTTCTGCTACAATATTACTGGTTCAGGTTTGCCAGTGGAGCAGAAGATACAATGTAGCTAACTACAATAATCATTTTCAAAATCGTTTGGAGAAATTTCATTAAAAAAGTTATAGGAGTGTGTATCAACTGAAAATGAAAGAGTGGTGATGTTAGGAGAGAAAGCATACAGAATCTGTCTCTCTTCATTTTAGTTTAGACAGAAAGAAGTACTTTATAGGGGTCTATGATCATATATTTATCAATATCATGATGGTAATATAGTTGATTGTTATTGAAAAGGGTCAGATTTGTTTGTTTGTTTTTTTGTTTGTTTTTCYTCCTAGTTCTGCATGTGTCTTATTAGAACCACAGAAATTAGAATTAGAAGAAATAAAAATTATTTTTTTGTGACCAATTAGCACAGATGTGCATTCCCACTATTAGTAGAGTCCAAATTAGCTTAGAAAAAAAAATGCAATTGCTTCTACCTTTGAGGCTACATTTTGCATATTTAATATTTGCATATTCTAATATTTCAGATGTATTTCACCAGCAATTAAAGAATGTGGAGAGTGCTCAGAGACAAATTTGTTSTGAAGTCCTTGCAACAGAGATAGTCAGGAACATTAGTTCTAAGGAACTGTTGAGAAATGAGAAGATAAGAAGTAGCATGGGTCCATATCCTTCAACATAAGACAATTTTTACTGCTCTCCTGTACAATATGAAAGAACTAAACTTCCTTAAGGTAAAAATCCATCCTGAAATTCTTTCTGGTGTAATATAGCTCTCAGAAGCAYATCTGTGCCTGAAGGACTTAACTAAACCTAGGCTGTTATTAGTTCATCTTAGTCATTACCTAGCCAAGCTGTAGAGATTTAGGTCTTTTAATTTTCTCTCATAAATCAGTCTCTTCACTGATTATTGCTTKCTGCTCTTCTGTAAACTCCTTCCAATCTGTCAATATCTTTCTGGTAATGTAGTGCCCAGAACTGAATGCAGTAAGTTAAAATAGCTTTCAAGTAATTGTGATAGGTTTTAGTGTTTGTTTGTTTACTTACTTTTATTATTATTGTGATTGCAAGCACTTTATATAGAATATACACATAGGGCCAAAGTTTTARTAACAGTCTTTGATTTGACATCCAGAATGAATTTTAAGAAGAGTCAATTGTAGATACATTTGACACACAATTAAACATTTATCAGTTAGTTACCTTTGCCTAATTATCAGTAAACCAGGTAATTAAGCATCCTAATATATGCATTACTTTCAGCACAGCCAGTCTCACAAGTGATTTTTTCCAACATATAATTGTGCRTGCCACAATTGGATCTAGGTGAAACCTCTTTTAAAGAAAGGTCTTCTGATATTATGCTTTTATATGTATGAGTTATCTTTTCATTCATAACAAAGCAGACATGAGCAGAAGAATAGATTAGAAATGAGAAAGTCACAGCAGATGGTTTTAGAATTGGTACTTGTGAGACACAGCACTTAGGAAATATCTACAAAAGTATTTTATAATGGCATTTTTAACACCTTTCAKGGTAATATGTTTAGCATGTGACAGTCATGAAGTCTTTTTGACTCAAAGATCATTTCAATGACTTTTAAAATATTTGAAG